>NC_039510.1:7698853-7716565 GCF_003672135.1 Ooceraea biroi
CGGCTTTTGCTTTTATCGATATATTCTCGGAAATTATTCAAAATATCGAAAAAATGTTTTATACAAAAGTTTCATGTAAAAACGCCTCTATTTAACCGCTTCAATAGAATTTCAAAAATACCTTTTTTCAAAAAGTTTGGAAAAAACTTTTCCAAAAAATTATTTAAAAAAATTTTGTTAGGTGATTAAATAGAGGCGTTTTTACCATGAAACTGTTTGTATAAAAACGTTTTTCGAATTATTTTGAATAATTTCAGAGAATATTTATCGAGAAAAGCAAAAGCCGTCTTAGTTTGAAGGGTGTGATCCCTAAAAAACCGTTTTTGGGCCGCCTACGAATAATTCTAAATTCAACTATTAACCCCCCCTACATGTGTATAAAGTTTCATCAAAATTAGAATTTTCCACTTCGCGATGTTCCCTTGTCAGTGCGAACAGTTCTTTGTCGAAGTGAACCCGAGTTGATCGCTTCATTGTCCAAAAAAAATAAATAGCCTATAGTTGAACGCCCTTGGTGTCAAGATCACCTGCATAATTTGAGTCTTGAAAAATCCGCACAATCGTTATCCCACATGTACCATCATACAGAATACCAACATTATTTGTTTCTTTCAAATTAAACGAAATACAGCTCTTATCGCACGCCAAATGGTCTATTTATAAACAGTTATATATCTACGCAAAAGTTTACAATATATCTATATCGGAACGAGTAACGTTAGACAAAACATTAGACTCCTATGCTGTTAATAAGGTATATTTTTCACATCTTTCATTACTCTCGTTAGATAAATCAAAACGTTACCTAAACTCGTAGGGAGTCTTTAATTCTTTGAATCAAGCATATTAAAGCTTTTGAAGAAATGTTTCGTGTAAGATGCTTGATGGCATTTATAAAATCGATTCGTCTCAATATTAGCGATTGATCTCAAGCCATGTAATTCTTCGCATCACATAGTGATCTAAAGTTTGATTTAACCGTTCAATTACTGTTATTTAATCGCTTCCTTGAAGATGGTTTTAAAACTAAGCCCATCGTCTTACATAAATTATTTAAATAAACTTTAGTTCTCTCAAAATTTCCAACATAAACACAAGCGTCCGCTTTACTTGGTACAAATGAAAACGCTTCAAAAACGAATCGAAACGGTTCCGTGTTCATGATGCTTGTTTAAGTCCGTAAAAGGACTTCTGCAGTCATACAAACCTTATTCTCATGTACCGGTATTATACCATCTTGCACTCCATGATACAGGGTGTCCATTTTAAAGTTTCCACTTCAAATGTTTAGAAACACTGCGTTAAATCGAAAAATGTTCAGACAAAAAGTTGTTTGGTTCGAAGGGTGATCAATTGGTGTTGAAGCAAATCGATTCAGAAGTAAATAGTATTTAACATAAGGCAAAATGGGCATGAATATACGAGAGATAACCGAAGTAAAGAATGTGCTTAGAAAAAAAAATTGTTTGTCAAGAAAACTCGAACTTGGTACCTCTCGGTTACAAGTCTAGTGCTCTAACAACTAGACCACACTGAGCACCGTTTTCCTTTGTGAGAATCTTGTTTTGAACCTGGCCAGATTAGCTATCGGTCTGCTTTTAATGACTGGACAATTACCGATCTTGCCTTCGTTGGCTGGACAGCTTACCATAAAGCTTGATACCTTCGAACGACTTACTTAAAGTGGATAAAATTATAATACCTTCAAAAGGCCTGAAGAAGGGTTATAAGAATATCTAATAAACAATAGGGTGTTCCATTTAAAAAATTCATGTTACCTTGTCCTGACCTTGGCAACGGCACCCAAGGTCAAAGATAAGATGTGATAAGATCAGTATGTAGATCCTTTTGAACTACAACTTTTGTATATAACATTTTTCAGAAAACGCCATCTTTTCGATATATTCTGCCGTCCGGTACTTTTTCTACACTTTGTATATATTTTTCGTACAGATTCGTGATCAGTGACTTTAGAAACCTTTAGATACCAATAATTATAATAAAAAGATACCAATACTTATAATAAAAACCCTCGCCAGTACATACGATTCATGAAAACTTTTAGCGTGGTATCCGAATATTTGACTTCACAAGGACTCGACATAACCTCAAAACAATCAATGTCCCCTGCATTTCTAGGATATAAGACTATTTTTCTAGTTCATTTGGGACTCAAACAATAACTTTTTACAGTGAACTAAAGTTCCTCAGGGGCCAAAAATCGGACTTTTTAACATCTCCTTTCCTACAAGATCTCAAAGCTTGGCTGGAACGTTCGGGGCCACCCTGTATATCTTCTGTCCGGAAACTAACGGAACTTTTGAAATAAAACACATACGAAGTTATTTATTCATCAATATTTATTTTGTCGCCTTCAAAGTACTCCCCATTGGAAACAATATACATATGCCAACGCTTCTTCCAGTCCTCGAACACCTCCGCGAACGCGCTTTGTGGTATAGCCTTCAGTTCACACAGCGAATTTTCTTTTATGGCTTCAATCGACTCAAACGATGCCCTCGGGGCGGCAATTTGAGTTTTGGGAATAGGAAAAAGCACGGAGCCATATCAGGCGAATACGGAGCTTGCGAAACGATATTGACTGAGTTTTTGGCCACTCACGAACAATCAACGATGTTGGCACCATGTGAGAAGCGACGCATTTCATGTTTAACATCATTCAGTCAAAATAACATGGCATTGTGTTTTTGAGATTTCCACCTCAGCTGCTAACTCTCTGACGGATATACGACGATTTTTAAGCACGCCTTGAGTTGGGCGACGTGTTCGTCGTCAGTTGATGTCGATGGGCGTCCAGACCGTGATTCATCATCGACAGCTTCACGGCCCTCTTTGAACGCCTTATGCCACTCAAAAACTCTTGTTCGCGATAAACAATCCTCAGGGTATGCCTTTCTTAACACTTCCAAAGTTTGCGTTGAAGTTTATTTGGTTCGCAACACAAAATTTAATGCAAATTCTTTGATCAACTGATTTTGACATCGTACAAATCGCCGTGAACAACAATCACCGTCTAACAAAAATCACTGTAAATTGTTTACTAATGAGTGTAGCTTCATAAAGTTTGACACAGATGTCGCTGACAGTTGTACCAACTTAAAACAAAATTACGGATTCGTATCCTGAATTTCGAAGGGACAGCTTTTTGGCAGGCTAGTTTGTTTCAAATAAGTAGTGTATCTTTGCCTGTCGTGTCTTTTCGCAGCCGGTGGTGCTGCTTACCTCTTTTTGTGTGAGTGGATGAATTTGAAAGGGTTATAAATCCAGTCCGGAAAAAGGAGTACTGATAATACTCCTGTGACGTCCTGACATCCACCTCACACCCATTTTTTAATTTTTTTTATTTGCAATATTAATTATTAATGTATAACCACTGTCACGTCCACCGCTACCGCAGAATTAAAAATTTCCTTTTTACAATAACAATCTCCAGCGTTAGACTATATATAGTAATAATTGCGAGCGCTAGATCATAAGGAAAAACACTTGAACAAATCCCAACGCCATTGGCCAAGTATTTGCACTAGTTCGAAAATAGACCAATCAGAAGCTGTTACATATCACTAACACTATTGGACAAAACTTGGGAATTGGGCAAGTTCCTAGAGTAAGGTTTGGACAAGTTACTAAAATCCTAGTTCGGAACTAGACCCATCAGACGACGCTAGTTGTAACTAACGTCACCAGCCCTAGTTCCTAGTTACAACTCGGAACGCCACCCGACGGAACTAGACAACACAAATCTCCGACTATATACTCGGAACATCCGCCGCGATCGCTCTCTTGTGCAGCAGCCGTCGTCGAGGTAACACCTCCAAACCTTCCTCGCATCCCTTCGGGGTCTAGTGTTAATTCTATTTTCATTATTAACCTCAAAGTTTTAGCGCGAATCAACCTACAACCAAGTTCCATTTATTCAACCATTATTATATCGACTACTATCATTACTATTATTTGTAACTAATAATTAAGCGTTTATAGATATCGCTACATTATCGTAGATTCTTTTATATTTTTCATAACGTATGTAAACTCGACTTCTCCTTTCGAGAGTATTCAATTATACATATTAATAATTGTAATCACTGTTTATTTAATTTTCTCATCCATTCTTCCCATTTCCTTCAGCGAACTTAGTAATAAATAAGTGTGCGCGTTTTAAAATACGAAGTTGTGGTGCATATTACAAACGATCTACCACGAGAAGGACGACCACGAGGCAGCTAACTAACCTCCAGATCCAGCAGACGCACGCTACGCTAGAGCTTTAACCTCCAAGACCATGTGGCCAGCAACGGTGAGTACAACTTATATTTACATTTAAGCCCACTGCTATAGTGTTGCTTACGTAATTTAAACCATTAATTATTCACTTTGGTCGTGCCACCTTACTTATTATTCGAGCCACGTGTTGTCGTGAGATATAACCTCAACGTCTAACCTCAACGTGTATTATTCGAGCCACGTGTTCGTCGGGAAACATAACCTCTCCTCGGGCGAATAACGCTCATTTCTCGAGCGGACACTCGCTCACTACGACCGAATTCCCCGAGGAAATGGAGTTTGTTTAATAAATTTACCGAAGTAGCGTAAGCTAACCAACTGTATGCATATTTCTTTTACCTTACCCCTCTCCCCCCTATACCCTACGACAAATCGAAGAGCGAACATCGCTTCTTGGGGCATGCACCGCCCTTCCTGCCCCGGTCAGCTTAACAGAACTTACTTATCCCGGAAGCGGGCGCAATAACGTGTGATGTGCCGCTTCATAACGCGTAGATTTAGCCTCTCCCGACCTCCTCCTCCCATACTGGATCATCAATTGCGGACCACCGCCACTTCGTGTATGAAGTATTCGGCCTACTTCCATCCAGAGTCTAGAAACTTGTTCTGTCGGAACTGCTATACCAACGCCATTTCCACTTCAGAGAAATTGAGTTGTGAGCTAATACAGAAGCACGATTTAGTGGTAGGATTCACACGATACATTCCTACGTGCCACGATTGCAGAAGTAACCTTGCGTCTTACTCTCCGGTGCTAAGCTGCGATACCTGTGCGCTCGAATATTCGGCACTGCTCAGTTTGTTACAGGTAGCCGGTGAAAGTATTCTTGATTTCCCCGACCCGACCGTGGTGCGGGTACAGGGCGACGAAATAAGCACTCTAGCTCTTGCACCTGGCGATAACTAGACCCGTTTCCCTCTACGAAATTACTCCGATCGCGGTATCCCCGGGAAGAATTCTCGGATTCGTTAATACCCGAAAACAGCGATCCAGCCCCGTGTCATTGCCCGAGTTAATCAACAACCGCGGCCGACCGGGACGTAACAATTTATTTAATTAATTTAGTCACGTATATATATATATATATTTTCTGAAACATAAAAGCACAAAAACATACATAAAATCAGTAAAATATATAAAAACAGTTTTATATACTCTAGCAGTTAAATAAAATAATTTTGAAACATTTATTAATAATTTGATAGATTTATAATATAATATTACGAGATTGGTAATATTTAAGATCGTTTGAATTGTAATACCATGAAGGTTTTTGTAGGTGTAGCAAAACCATTGAGCTACTTAATATTGTTTATTATATAAAAAGTATTAATGTTAGTTGTAATAATTGAAAGAATTGGTTTGGAAATATATCTTATTATATGGTTATATAGCCATTGAGAAGTATTACAAATTTGGATTAATACATTTGGGTTCTTGACAGGATAAAATAGTTAATTATTTTTTTATAACAAAGAAACAAATGGATTTGAAATGGATTTTATTATACTATAGTAAAGTCCTTTGCAAGTAGGTAATTTTCGTTATAACCAATAGGGTCGGTTATTATATAAAAACGGGAAAAATCAATTAGTTATTTAAGACAAGAGTAAAAATAATGCCGGCGGAATTGAGTTTTATTAAGTGACGGTGTAGCTTTGATAGTTATTATAATTTACGGAGACATTTGGTGTTGATTGTTGTACAAGGTCATAAGTTGTCATTAATAACAATTAAAGGAGTAAATTTTGGAATTAAGTTTATTATACAATGAAATAGTTTTGTGAGTGTAGTAAATTGTATTACCACATTTGAAGTGATTTATCGTATAAAAAATTAAGGATTATTTTATTAACATAAAAGGAGAAACATTTTATAAGTAAAAGAATGTAGAATATTTGTCTACAATCTTAGTCAAAAAGAAGTACGTATTTAAAGTTACGAAATTGCAATAAAATTTTACTAAATTTTTTGGGTCTAAAATTTGAACCGTAAGGAAATAATTGTTATAATTATATTGAAGCATCTAGGTCATAAGAGGAAACTAATAGGGACCTCAGATTTTGAAAATAATCATTTTTACGGAAGTGACCAACAACTTTTGGGAATCATCATTTTTAGCTAGGCTGATGGAACCTGTGATGAAATTTTTCTTATCGCACCACGGGATCATTGAGAAACCACAAAAATTGCAAAGTCACTATTTGTTAAACAAATCAGCGTTATTTTTCAATATTTATAGTGTAGAAAGTTTTAATGAAATATTAATAGTTTAGAAGTTACAAAGTTAAAACAATTAAAGTCAAAATCAATTAGTGAACAATTTAATATAAAAGGAAATAAGTGTTTAACCCAAAAATATTAAGAAAAGAATAAATCGTTAATTAATTATGAATAAAAGTATATTACACATGGTATTACATTCATAGTAAGGATTATTGAATTTATTTAATGGAATATTTTATGTTACTGAGCATTAATTTAAGTATATAATTATTACGCATTTAATCTGTTAATAATTAAGTATATTAACAACACCATATACGAACACACTTATATATGTGCATATAACCCATAAAAGAATTATTGGTTATTTAAGATTTTATGAATTAATTAAGACTAATATTGTATTGGAATAATAATTTTATACGGTTTAATTATAATATTAAACCCGGCACACCAATAGTTGCTTTATTACTAATTTTATAATAACCAAAGAATAGACGTGCAAGTACATACACGTGTATATCTATATATATAGGTATCCCTATATATATAAGACAATTATTGGTTGAGTGAGATTTTATAAGTTTATTAGAATGGTATCTTGAAATAATAATTTTAGATGATTTAATTACATTATTAAAGGCTCATGATACCAATAATTGATTTTACAATAATTTATAATGATTATTATTTCACTGAGTGCGTTATATTATTAAGTAGACGTATGCAAGGACTAAGAGCATATAAAATGCATATGTCAAGCGTTATAATTTTAAGAATTAAATTTGTGAGCATTACAGAATTATTTGAATATTAATTTGAATAAGACAGTGAACATAGCGTTAAGTAACAAAGGAATGAAGATTTAAATTCACGAAGGAATATTATTTCATGATGACTAATTGTAAAAGACGGTGACTTGTCGGCACCTGATTGAAATAATAATCCAAGACCGCTGTCTTAATCAAAGGTTGAATAGATATCTCGAGCAAGACATATCGGCAGGAAGTTGCAGCTGCCATTTGATTCGGAGAAACTCCGGTTGATTAAAAAGCATAACAGATGAGCGATAATTCTGTACTGAGAATTTCATGTTGAACTTACGCGTCAAAATACGTTTATCTTTTGTAAGCGTTGAGCTCACCGTTGAGCTCATCGTCCCCACTAGACGCACCGTGAGACTAATCCCACCACTTAAATTTTCGATCCCACCATAAGAAGCTTCGAAAACGAAGAACCAATGAGTTAAGTGGGCAGAGCCTCCCTACTATTTTAGTTTTTGCTTTAACCGTAGCGTCCCCACTTATTGTAATCCCTTCTCGAGCTACAGGGACCCTGTCCCCACGCATCATAATGTTTGAGTATATAACGTGATGCAGCAGCCAGAGAATCACTGTACCTTTTTGACGACCCTTTTAGACTACACTTACTTTTAATTAATTATTGGAGTCGCTAGCTAGCGTAAATTCGCTAACTAAGCGTAAAATATAACGTAGAGCCAGTGAAGTTTGAGTTATTACCAAAGTCTGATTGACTTATTCTTTTGCTGCTACATCATCAAGTGCTTCCTGACCTGAGGGTTAGATTTGTGCGAACGCTTGTGAGTAGATTTATTTAATTATTTTATACTCGCTGCTCTTATGGAACGTTATACTTGTACTCCATATACATACTACAAATTTTGACAGATTTATAAAGCTTCAATACATTATTACACTTACAGTTACTTAATATATTCGATTTATAATTAGTTGTGAAACAATTACTGGCCTGAGGGTTCAGATTTATATGACATTTGCGAATAAAATTATATCAAGTAACACATATATTCATATTGTAATTAACTTCTATATTACACTTGATTTTAGTAATAAACTTTTGATTAATTTGATTGTTCATTAAATATACCCTTCAATTATTATTGTTTAATCGTTGAGAATAATGTAAATGGTACAACAGTTGCAATTAACCATAATTTAACTTTAACTTTTGTTCAGAATCGCTCGCCAGCGTAAATTCGCAGCGAAGCGTCATCCTATATTGAATATATAGTGCATGAATGCATTAATTCTTTCAATTTATTTGTGCGAGGCATACCCACTTATTTCAATTATATTAAAAGCGTTAATTCGCTTTTTCCCTTTTGAATACCATTAACAGCGACTTCATTCGCTGTGATTTATCCTTTGAAAACATTCGAGGGCGAACATTCGCCTCCATACCTGTCATATACCACGGCGTGTATAGCCGCCATTTTCTCATCCTTTAGCTCGGTATACGAACATATATGCCTCATTACACAATTAAGTCGCATTTAATATTTAAGTGAATTAAAATCAAATCATACCATTATTTGAAGGATAATTCGATTATAAACATTAATTTAACATATGCATTACAAGTTTATTACATTTGTGTACTTAAATCAAGTGAGCATGGTAAAAAGTTCGACTTACGCTAGTGACAATTACGCTAGTGACAATATTAAGGAATTGCTGACTTACCATAAGGCAGTGCACGGTGAATTAATAATTTTAATTATGGTTACAGTATATCACTAACAAGATTTAAGTTTAATAAATTACATAAGTTTCGTTTATTGTATTGTTAAGCACGAACATAGATTCATTCGTCTGACCAATTCCTTATGTATACTACGTCTGACCATTTCATTATATATATTCCACCTGATACATTCAACTTAGTCACAGGAAGTATATTTTATTAATTAACGAATAAAGCATTAGGAAATTATGAATAACAGTTAATAACGAATTACAATCTATATTAATTTGTTTTAAATCATTACTTTATTCTTCAACTCCATCACCGTGTATGAGCATAAAAGTGCTCGTCTCCTTACTTTGTGTTACATTCCACTTATAAAGAAAGGCATGGTAACCTGCCTACTTTTCTTTTGAGATATTTTATTTTATTCAATCCTTTGCATATGAGCATTATTATTGCTCATCCTTTTCATTTTTCCATTAGTAAGAGCGAAGTGACGCCCTTATTTCCATATTATTCCACTGTCATACACTACACAGCGACATTACGCTGTGAATTTCTTTTCAATATTTTCCTATTCTTATACCATAATTTTGTTGAAGAAATAAAAGAGATAATAATTTAAATTTATTTTTCATTTATTAATTAATAGGGAGATACCAAGTTACAATCAATATTGATTACAATATTTTCCTTTTGACAATCACAATTTTATCACCGTAAGAGTTAATCGCAAGCTCTCTCCATTCCCGGGTAAAGTCGGTGTATGCAGATTGACCCATAATCAAAAGAGAGCACCTGAAATCAAATCACCTGAGGGATAGATTTGGGACAGGTACCTGATCGTCTACATTCTCACTTCCCCGGACGTGACACTCCCCTAGAGAGAAGTCTAACCGCTTTGGCCGCATGGCGGCCGTGCCGCCCGACAAAGATGAAACGTGCGGGAATCCTCAACTCATGGACATCGACTTAGACGACTCAGATACTGATCATATGCCGAAACTGCAAGCTCAAGCAACAAATGACAATAGTTAAGCAGGCGTCCGGTAAAGTTTATAGCAAGAAAAGATCGGCTCATTCTGATAAGGTCAGCAGCTATAAGGCTCAGAAGAAATCTTCTTCAATTAAGCCACAGACGATTTCAGTGCCTACCAATCTGAAGACTACGAATCCATCAACATCCAAAGAGAATTTCGGTGGCCCAATATCCCCTTCAGCGTATTAGGAGAAGAACAAAGATATTAAGTATATTCGGTCGGATGCAGGCCAACACGAAGCAATTATAGTACTGAAAACCACAGACAATACCGAACCCGTTAAACCACCTATGGACGTCGAAGTATCGCGAGCTCTTCCGAACATGGGAGTAAACTTTTCCCTGTTGGAACGAGTTAGCAGAGGTAAATGGTGTGTTACGTTCCCGAATGGTGAGGCTGCCAATAATGCTATTTCGAATAAATACGTACAAGAATCGAAATATGCAATCAGCATACCTTGGTATATGGTATATCGCAAGGTGGTTATTAGAGGTATCCCTAGCAATTATACTAATGAGGATATCTGGCACGAGCTTAAAGAGAGTAATCCCAACCTAATCTTTGACAAGGAAGATATATTTCGCCTAAAACGTAACACATACGTTGACGGCGTGGTCACCCTGGTCAATACTACGTCGGTGAGACTAAATCTAAGGGCGGCCTCGGTCCCCTCACACGTCTTTCGATGAAGATCAAGATTAAGCATGCTACCTTATGTTCCCAATATAAGGCAATGCTTTAACTTCGGACAGCTCAGCCATTCCACAAAATTTTGTAAAAACAATGCAAAGTGCCTTACCTGCGGGCTAGACAAACACGAAGACATTTCTGCGTGCTCGAATGTTCCGTCGTGCATCAACTGCGCCGGTGAGCACAAATCTTTGTCCAAGGACTGTCCTGAGGTAATAATCAAAAAGAAAACAACAGAGATCATGGCAAAATACAACATTGACTATAACTCTGCGAAGAAGATCGTAACTAAGGGCACCCTAATCGTCGGAGCGGATACTTCGAATCAAGCAGCGTCAAACCACCAGCGGCCCCGCCTGGCTGAGTTCCTTGCGCTGCAGAACCCCAGACGCCTAGTCAACACACCAACCAATATTTGAACGTCATCAAATGCAGCCTTGTCCATTGTGGAACTACAGAATATAAGTTTTGCTGACTCAGTTAAGTCTCAGACCGCGCCTCCGGCAGAGCACTGTCACGTCCCGGTAAAAATCGAACTTTCTCTTTTCTGTCAACGGACCGAACGACGCGCACAAGACGCACCTCGGAACCGCCATTTTGTCTGTACCCCTACTTCCACGAGGGACGTCCCACTCTCCACCCCACACTCACGAGAGAGGGGACCCCCATTACCGAACCGCCGCAACACCGAGCCGCCGAAAACAAAGGACCTCATTGCAGGATCGGAAAAGTTCAGTTCGACTCGCGACTCCGAACCAAGAGGTTCACTCGACACTCAAGGGCCACGGTTAGCCTTTTTCTATTTCAATCTCTAATTCGAACTTAGAACTTTTCCATTCCTTCGTATTTCGACTTAGAATATTTTTCAACCTTCGTATCTCGACTTAGAATATTTTTCAATCTTCGTATTTTGACTTAGAACATTTTCCAATCTTCGTATCTCGACTTAGAATATTTTTCAATCCTCGTATTTCAGAGTTATCTTAGATATAAACGTTAGCATTAATAACCGTAGTAGTTAACTTAAATTTTGTAAAAACAATTGTATTTCACTAATTCATTTTATTAGAATATATGTATTTTGTGTGCTTGAATTTACGATTTATTTTTATTTTGACCACCAAGCCGATTTGATCATAATTCAGCGACTATAAATTTTACGCAGCTACCTCAGTTTCGGTCATTGTGTTTGTGTGTGTATGTGCAACCAATTAACGAGCCTACAGTGCGGACAACGCACGTTGGTCTTCATTCCGCTGAGCTGACAGTCTTACAGTGCGGACAACGCACGGGACGGTCACTCGGTACGAACCCCTCTCACCACAAGGTACACTCTAACTGAGGCGCGCACGTTTTAACATTAACTTCTGCATAAATGACGAAGTTCTAATGCCGAAAACGAGACGAGGAGGAAAGAAACACCGTGCAAGACGTTTAGCTCGTATATTTTCTAACTTAGAATCAGTGAACACCGTCGTCTCGCAGTATTACGGCATCGAGCCTCACTACATTGACCCAGAATACGAGGCACTTTTCCGACCACGCGACCGTGACACTAACTGAAATAACAATAATTCGATCACAACGCGACTCACGAAACCGAGAGTGACCAGCAACTCAGTCGTATCACACCGAGTGATTCTAATCACGAACGGAAGCAACGAAGCCACGTGGGCAACGAGACTGGTCCCCATTTCATGCAACCTGCGGTACCCTCTGTGCCAGGATATTCCCGAGGGGGACCCTCGCCGAACTCATTACGATAGGCTGGCACAAGAGATCACGGTACAGCGCTGGATCGAGAGTAACCAAGAACCCCTCGCGGTTGGTGAAATTATCATACTATTACCTCTCAACTTACACCGGCCTAATGATAAATTAATGAAGTTATTGACTCACTCAAAGTAAAATGCAGAATATTACCACAGCTCTCTAATGATAAATTAATGAAGTTATCGACTCAGTCAAATTAAAATTCAGAATATTACTACAGCTTTCTAATGATAAGTTAATGAAAGTAACTCATTCAAAGTAAAGGTCAGAACAGTATTGCAGTCGTCCATTAATGAGCTAATGAGGTTGATTAATTTTCATACAACCCGATGGCACTTTGCGTGATCACGCGCGGATACAAAGACGTCGAAACACAAGCCGCGTTATGCGAACAATGCAAATCCTCACGAATCGGACCCATCTATCATAACGCGTACGCGAAAACGGAGACTCATAAATTGAACATCGGGCCCCGTGTGATTGATGTAATCTGTATCTATTGTTCCGCATCATTAACGACCTACCGACCGGCCCATAGATGCACGCGTTGTTATAACGAAATGATCGGTTTAATTAGGGGGAAGTAAATTCAAATAAATTTGCCATCGGCCACCCCTTTATTGAACCGAAATTTTTCACAAAAAGCGACCCTGTCACCCTTCCGCGGGAACTGCACTCCTGGCGAAATCACTCTGATCACGAGTATCCCCGGGTAGAATCCTCGGATTCGATAACCCGAAACAGTGATCTAGGCCCGTTCTACACGTCCGAGTCCTGCATTCCAAAATTTGCAGCCGCGATTAGCCGGGACGTAACAGCACTCGATATCTGGTAACTTAGAAAATCTTGCAGCTCTATCTGAGAAGAGCAGTCAAGTTCTTGTGTCACGTCCGGGGAAGTGAGAATGTAGACGATCAGGTACCTGTCCCACATCTATCCCTCAGGTGATTTGATTTCAGATGCTCTCTTTTGATTATGGGTCAATCTGCATACACCGACTTTACCCGGGAATGGAGAGAGTTTGCGATTAACTCTTACGGTGATGAAATCGTGATTGTCAAAAGGAAAATATTGTAAGTCAATTTTGATTGTAACTTGGTATCTCTCTATTATCTAATAAATGAAAAA
The DNA here is from genome assembly GCF_003672135.1 of Ooceraea biroi. Classification (NCBI taxonomy): domain Eukaryota; kingdom Metazoa; phylum Arthropoda; class Insecta; order Hymenoptera; family Formicidae; genus Ooceraea; species Ooceraea biroi. The sequence continues at coordinate 7,712,525 of NC_039510.1, forward strand.
TGAATTTAAATTATTATCTCTTTTAATTCTTCAACAAAATTACGGTATAAAAATAGGAAAATATTAAAAAGGAAATCGTAGCGTAATGTCGCCGTGTAGTGTACGGAAGTAGTGTAATATGGAAATAATGGCGTCACTTCGCTCTTACTATTTATTAATCAAATGGAAAAACGGAAAGGATGAGCAATAATAATGCTCATATGCAAGGGATTAAATAAAATAAAATATCTCAAAAGGAAAATAGGCAGGTTAGTATGCCTTCTTTTATAATAAGTGGAATGTAACACAAGGTAAGGAGTCGAGCACTTCTATGCTCATACACGGTGATAGAGTTGAAGAATAAAATAGTGATTAAAACAAATTAATATTAATTCTAATTCGTTATTAACTGTTATTCATAATTTCCTAATTCTTTATTTGTTAATTAAATAAAATATACCTCCTGTGACTAAATTGAATGTATCAGGTAGAATATATAATGAATTGGTCAGACGTAGTATACATAAGGAATTGGTCAGACGAAAGAATCTACGTTCGTGCTTAACAATACAATAAACGAAAATTATCTAATTTATTAAACTTAAATCTTGTTAGTGATATACTGTAACCATAATTAAAGTTATTAATTCACCATGCACTGCTTTATGGTAAGTCAGCAATCTCTTAATATTGTCACTAGCGTAAGTCGTACTATTGTCATTAGCGTAAGTCGGACTTTTACCATGATCACTTGATTTGAGTACATAAATGTAATAAATTGTTAAATTAATGTTTATAATCGAATTATCCTTCAAATAATGGTATGATTTGATTTTAATTCACTTTAATATTAAATGTGACTTAATTGCGTAATGAGGCATATATGCTCTTATACCGGGCTAAGGCATGAGAAAATGCCGGCTATACACGCCGTGGTATATGACAGGTATGGAAGCGAATGTTCGCCCTCGAATGTTTTCAAAGGATAAATAATAGCGAATGAAGTCACTATTAATGGTATTCAAAGGGAAAAAGCGAATTAACGCTTTTAGTATAAATGAAATAAATGAGTATGCCTCGCACAAATAAAGTGAAAGAATTAATGCATTCATGCACTATATATTCAATATAGGATAACGCTTCGCTGCGAATTTACGCTGGCGAGCGATTCTGAACGAAAGTTAAAGTTGAAATATAATTGTTTGCAACTGTTGTACCACTAACATTATTCTCAATGATTAATACAATAATAATTGAAGGGTATATTTAATGAACTGTCACGTCCGGGGAAGTGAGAATGTAGACGATCAGGTACCTGTCCCAAATCTATCCCTCAGGTGATTTGATTTCAGGTGCTCTCTTTTGATTATGGGTCAATCTGCATACACCGACTTTACCCGGGAATGGAGAGAGCTTGCGATTAACTCTTACGGTGATGAAATTGTGATTGTCAAAAGGAAAATATTGTAATCAATATTGATTGTAACTTGATATCTCTCTATTATCTAATATATGAAAACTGAATTATTATCTCTCTTATTTCTTCAACAAAATTATGGTATAAGAATAGGAAAATATTGAAAAGAAAATCACAGCGTAATGTCGCTGTGTAGTGTATGACAGTAGTCTAATATGGAAATAAGGGCGTCACTTCGCTCTTACTAATGGAAAAATGAAAAGGATGAGCAATAATAATGCTCATATGCAAAGGATTGAATAAAATAAAATATCTCAAAAGAAAAGTAGGCAGGTTACTATGCCTTTCTTTATAATAAGTGGAATGTAACACAAGGTAAGGAGTCGAGCACTTTTATGCTCATACACGGTGATGGAGTTGAAGAATAAAATAGTGATTTAAAACAAATTAATATTGATTCTAATTCGTTATTAACTGTTATTCATAATTTCGTAATGCTTTATTTGGTAATTAAATAAAATGTACTTCCTGTGACTAAATTGAATGTATCAGGTGGAATATATAATGAAATGGTCAGACGTAGTATACATAAGGAATTGGTAGACGAATGAACCTATGTTCGTGCTTAACAATACAATAAACAAAAATTATGTAATTTATTAAACTTAAATCTTGTTAGTGATATACTGTAACCATAATTAAAGTTATTAATTCACCATGCACTGCCTTATGGTAAGTCAGCAATTCCTTAATATTGTCACTAGCGTAATTGTCACTAGCGTAAGTCGTACTATTGTCGCTAGTGTGAGTCGAACTTTTTACCATGCTCACTTGATTTAAGTACACAAATGTAATAGACTTGTAATGCAAATGTTAAATTAATGTTTATAATCGAATTATCCTTCAAATAATGGTATGATTTGATTTTAATTCACTTAAATATTAAATGCGACTTAATTGTATAATGAGGCATATATGTTCTTATACCGAGCTAAAGGATGAGAAAATGGCGGCTATACACGCCGTGATATATGACAGGTATGGAAGCGAATGTTCGCCCTCGAATGTTTTCAAAGGATAAATCACAGCGAATGATGTCGCTGTTAATGGTATTCAAAGGGAAAAAGCGAATTAACGCTTTTAATATAATTGAAATAAATGGGTATGCCTCGCACAAATAAATTGAAATAATTAATGCATTCATGTACTATATATTCAATATAGGATGACGCTTCGCTGCGAATTTACGCTGGCGAGCGATTCTGAACGAAAGTTAAAGTTAAATTATGGTTAATTGCAACTGTTGTACCATTAACATTATTCTCAATGATTAAACAATAATAATTGAAGGGTATATTTAATGAACAATCAAATTAATCAAAAGTTTATTACTAAAATCAAGTGTAATATAGAAGTTGGTTACAATATGAATATATGTGTTACTTGAAATAATTTTATTCGCAAATATCATATAAATCTGAACCCTCAGGCCAGTAATTGTTTCACAACTAATTATAAATCAAAAATATTAAGTAATTGTAAGTGTAATAATGTATTGAAGCTTTATAAATCTGTCAAAATGTGTAGTATGTATATGGAGTACAAGTATAACGTTCCATAAGAGCAGCGAGTATAAAATAATTAAATAAATCTACTCACAAGCGTTCGCACAGATCTAACCCTCAGGTCAGGAAGCACTTGATGATGTAGCAGCAAAAGAATAAGTCAATCAGACTTCGGTAATAACTCGAACTTCACTGGCTCTACGTTATATTTTACGCTTAGTTAGCGAATTTACGCTAGCTAGCGACTCCAATAGTAGTCGTAATGAAAAGATGTAAAGTAATAATAATTATAATGTCTAGTCCACCAAAGGTGATTCTCTGGCTGCTGCATCACGTTATATACTCGAAAATTATGATGCGTGGGGACGGGGTCCTGTAGCTCGAGAAGGGATTACAATAAGTGGGGACGCTACGGTTAAAGCAAAAACTAAAATAGTAGGGAGGCTCTGCCCACTTAACTCATTGGTTCTGCGTTTTCGAAGCTTCTTATGGTGGGATCGAAACTTTAAGTGGTGGGATTGGTCTCACGGTGCGTCTAGTGGGGACGATGAGCTCAACGGTGAGCTCAACGCTTACAAAAGATAAACGTATTTTGACGCGTAAGTTCAACATAAAGTTCTCAGTACAGAATTATCGCTCATCTGTTATACTTTTTAATCAACCGGAGTTTCTCCGAATCAAATGGCAGCTGCAACTTCCTGCCGATATATCTTGCTCGAGATATCTATTCAACCTTGATTAAGACAGCGGTCTTGGATTATTATTTCAATCAATGGAATGTACCTATGATTTTACAATAATTTACAATTGAATTATTATAAGCTGAGTGCGTTTATTATTTAGTAGGCGTATGCAAGGTGTATATTAATAATTCATGCATAGACTAGGTAGCATATAAAATGCATATGTCAAGCGTTATAATTTTAAGAATTAAATTTGTGAGCATTACAGAATTATTTAAATATTAATTTGAATAAGACAGTGAACACAGCGTTAAGTAACAAGAATAAAGATTTAAATTCACGAAGGAATATTATTTCATGATGACTAATTGTAAAAGACGGTGGCTTGTCGGCACGC
>NC_039510.1:7716665-7737757 GCF_003672135.1 Ooceraea biroi
AGCTAAAAATGATGATTCCCAAAAGTTGTTGGTCACTTCCGTAAAAATGATTATTTTCAAAATCTGAGGTCCCTATTAGTTTCCTCTTATGACCTAGATGCTTCAATATAATTATAACACATTATTTCCTTACGGTTCAAATTTTAGACCCAAAAAATTTAGTAAAATTTTATTGCAATTTCGTAACTTTAAATACGTACTTCTTTTTGACTAAGATTGTAGACAATTATTCTACATTCTTTTACTTATAAAATGTTTCTCCTTTTATGTTAATAAAATAATCTTTAATTTTTTTATACGATAAATTACTTCAAATGTGGTAATACAATTTACTACACTCACAAAACTATTTCATTGTATAATAAACTTAATTCCAAAATTTACTCCTTTAATTGTTATTAATGACAACTTATGACCTTGTACAACAATCAACACCAAATATCTCCGTAAATTATAATAACTATCAAAGCTACACCGTCACTTAATAAAACTCAATTCCGCCGGCATTATTTTTACTCTTGTCTTAAATAACTAATTGATTTTTCCCGTTTTTATATAATAACCGACCCTATTGGTTATAACGAAAATTACCTACTTGCAAAGGACTTTACTATAGTATAATAAAATCCATTTCAAATCCATTTGTTTCTTTGTTATAAAAAATAATTAACTATTTTATCCTGTCAAGAACCCAAATGTATTAATCCAAATTTGTAATACTTCTCAATGGCTATATAACCATATAATAAGATATATTTCCAAACCAATTCTTTCAATTATTACAACTAACATTAATATTTTTTATATAATAAACAATATTAAGTTGCTCAATGGTTCTGCTACAACTACAAAAACCTTCATGGTATTACAATTCAAACGATCTTAAATATTACCATTCTCGTAATATTATAAATATTATAAATTTATCGAATTATTAATAAATGTTTCAAAATTATTTTATTTAACTGCTAGAGTATATAAAACTGTTTTTATATATTTTACTGATTTTATGTATGTTTTTGTGCTTTTATGTTTCAGAAAATATATATATATATATATATATATACGTGACTAAATTAATTAAATAAATTGTTACGTCCCGGTCGGCCGCGGTTGTTGATTAACTCGGGCAATGACACGGGGCTGGATCGCTGTTTTCGGGTATTAACGAATCCGAGAATTCTTCCCGGGGATACCGCGATCGGAGTAATTTCGTAGAGGGAAACGGGTCTAGTTATCGCCAGGTGCAAGAGCTAGAGTGCTTATTTCGTCGCCCTGTACCCGCACCACGGTCGGGTCGGGGAAATCAAGAATACTTTCACCGGCTACCTGTAACAAACTGAGCAGTGCCGAATATTCGAGCGCACAGGTATCGCAGCTTAGCACCGGAGAGTAAGACGCAAGGTTACTTCTGCAATCGTGGCACGTAGGAATGTATCGTGTGAATCCTACCACTAAATCGTGCTTCTGTATTAGCTCACAACTCAATTTCTCTGAAGTGGAAATGGCGTTGGTATAGCAGTTCCGACAGAACAAGTTTCTAGACTCTGGATGGAAGTAGGCCGAATACTTCATACACGAAGTGGCGGTGGTCCGCAATTGATGATCCAGTATGGGAGGAGGAGGTCGGGAGAGGCTAAATCTACGCGTTATGAAGCGGCACATCACACGTTATTGCGCCCGCTTCCGGGATAAGTAAGTTCTGTTAAGCTGACCGGGGCAGGAAGGGCGGTGCATGCCCCAAGAAGCGATGTTCGCTCTTCGATTTGTCGTAGGGTATAGGGGGGAGAGGGGTAAGGTAAAAGAAATATGCATACAGTTGGTTAGCTTACGCTACTTCGGTAAATTTATTAAACAAACTCCATTTCCTCGGGGAATTCGGTCGTAGTGAGCGAGTGTCCGCTCGAGAAATGAGCGTTATTCGCCCGAGGAGAGGTTATGTTTCCCGACGAACACGTGGCTCGAATAATACACGTTGAGGTTAGACGTTGAGGTTATATCTCACGACAACACGTGGCTCGAATAATAAGTAAGGTGGCACGACCAAAGTGAATAATTAATGGTTTAAATTACGTAAGCAACACTATAGCAGTGGGCTTAAATGTAAATATAAGTTGTACTCACCGTTGCTGGCCACATGGTCTTGGAGGTTAAAGCTCTAGCGTAGCGTGCGTCTGCTGGATCTGGAGGTTAGTTTAGCTGCCTCGTGGTCGTCCTTCTCGTGGTAGATCGTTTGTAATATGCACCACAACTTCGTATTTTAAAACGCGCACACTTATTTATTACTAAGTTCGCTGAAGGAAATGGGAAGAATGGATGAGAAAATTAAATAAACAGTGATTACAATTATTAATATGTATAATTGAATACTCTCGAAAGGAGAAGTCGAGTTTACATACGTTATGAAAAATATAAAAGAATCTACGATAATGTAGCGATATCTATAAACGCTTAATTATTAGTTACAAATAATAGTAATGATAGTAGTCGATATAATAATGGTTGAATAAATGGAACTTGGTTGTAGGTTGATTCGCGCTAAAACTTTGAGGTTAATAATGAAAATAGAATCTAACACTAGACCCCGAAGGGATGCGAGGAAGGTTTGGAGGTGTTACCTCGACCACGGCTGCTGCACAAGAGAGCGATCGCGGCGGATGTTCCGAGTATATAGTCGGAGATTTGTGTTGTCTAGTTTCCGTCGGGTGGCGTTCCGAGTTGTAACTAGGAACTAGGGCTGGTGACGTTAGTTACAACTAGCGTCGTCTGATGGGTCTAGTTCCGAACTAGGATTTTAGTAACTTGTCCAAACCTTACTCTAGGAACTTGCCCAATTCCCAAGTTTTGTCCAATAGTGTTAGTGATATGTAACAGCTTCTGATTGGTCTATTTTCGAACTAGTGCAAATACTTGGCCAATGGCGTTGGGATTTGTTCAAGTGTTTTTCCTTATGATCTAGCGCTCGCAATTATTACTATATATAGTCTAACGCTGGAGATTGTTATTGTAAAAAGGAAATTTTTAATTCTGCGGTAGCGGTGGACGTGACAAAATCTATCATAAAGCATATAACTAAGTTATACATATATATTGTTTTTGTGCTTTTAATATTTTCTTTTCCTTTTATATATGTTAATATTATTACTTCATAAATTTTTATATTAAAACTAGTATCAAGCTAAAGCTTTTAACATAATAAATGTGTCGGTTAGGTTGCTAAGTAAATAATATTCTTGGTTAGGTTAATAACAGACTACTGTACGTAAGCCTGTGGTTAATAATAAGTAGTGAAGCAAAAATGGTAAGTATCAATGGCGCTCAAAAATATCTATCAGTGGTGTTACGTCCCGGTCGGCCGCGGTTGTTGATTAACTCGGGCAATGACACGGGGCTGGATCGCTGTTTTCGGGTATTAACGAATCCGATAATTCTTCCCGGGGATACCGCGATCGGAGTAATTTCGTAGAGGGAAACGGGTCTAGTTATCGCCAGGTGCAAGAGCTAGAGTGCTTATTTCGTCGCCCTGTACCCGCACCACGGTCGGGTCGGGGAAATCAAGAATACTTTCACCGGCTGCCTGTAACAAACTGAGCAGTGCCGAATAATCGAGCGCACAGGTATCGCAGCTTAGCACCGGAGAGTAAGACGCAAGGTTACTTCTGCAATCGTGGCACGTAGGAATGTATCGTGTGAATCCTACCACTAAATCGTGCTTCTGTATTAGCTCACAACTCAATTTCTCTGAAGTGGAAATGGCGTTGGTATAGCAGTTCCGACAGAACAAGTTTCTAGACTCTGGATGGAAGTAGGCCGAATACTTCATACACGAAGTGGCGGTGGTCCGCAATTGATGATCCAGTATGGGAGGAGGAGGTCGGGAGAGGCTAAATCTACGCGTTATGAAGCGGCACATCACACGTTATTGCGCCCGCTTCCGGGATAAGTAAGTTCTGTTAAGCTGACCGGGGCAGGAAGGGCGGTGCATGCCCCAAGAAGCGATGTTCGCTCTTCGATTTGTCGTAGGGTATAGGGGGGAGAGGGGTAAGGTAAAAGAAATATGCATACAGTTGGTTAGCTTACGCTACTTCGGTAAATTTATTAAACAAACTCCATTTCCTCGGGGAATTCGGTCGTAGTGAGCGAGTGTCCGCTCGAGAAATGAGCGTTATTCGCCCGAGGAGAGGTTATGTTTCCCGACGAACACGTGGCTCGAATAATACACGTTGAGGTTAGACGTTGAGGTTATATCTCACGACAACACGTGGCTCGAATAATAAGTAAGGTGGCACGACCAAAGTGAATAATTAATGGTTTAAATTACGTAAGCAACACTATAGCAGTGGGCTTAAATGTAAATATAAGTTGTACTCACCGTTGCTGGCCACATGTCTTGGAGGTTAAAACTCTAGCGTAGCGTGCGTCTACTGGATTTGGAGGTTAGCTGCCTCGTGGTCGTCCTTCTCGTGGTAGATCGTTTGTAATACGCACCACAACTTCGTATTTTAAAACGCGCACACTTATTTATTACTACGTTCGCTGAAGGAAATGGGAAGAATGGATGAGAAAATTAAATAAACAGTGATTACAATTATTAATATGTATAATTGAATACTCTCGAAAGGAGAAGTCGAGTTTACATACGTTATGAAAAATATAAAAGAATCTACGATAATGTAGCGATATCTATAAACGCTTAATTATTAGTTACAAATAATAGTAATGATAGTAGTCGATATAATAATGGTTGAATAAATGGAACTTGGTTGTAGGTTGATTCGCGCTAAAACTTTGAGGTTAATAATGAAAATAGAATCTAACACTAGACCCCGAAGGGATGCGAGGAAGGTTTGGAGGTGTTACCTCGACGACGGCTGCTGCACAAGAGAGCGATCGCGGCGGATGTTCCGAGTATATAGTCGGAGATTTGTGTTGTCTAGTTCCGTCGGGTGGCGTTCCGAGTTGTAACTAGGAACTAGGGCTGGTGACGTTAGTTACAACTAGCGTCGTCTGATGGGTCTAGTTCCGAACTAGGATTTTAGTAACTTGTCCAAACCTTACTCTAGGAACTTGCCCAATTCCCAAGTTTTGTCCAATAGTGTTAGTGATATGTAACAGCTTCTGATTGGTCTATTTTCGAACTAGTGCAAATACTTGGCCAATGGCGTTGGGATTTGTTCAAGTGTTTTTCCTTATGATCTAGCGCTCGCAATTATTACTATATATAGTCTAACGCTGGAGATTGTTATTGTAAAAAGGAAATTTTTAATTCTGCGGTAGCGGTGGACGTGACAGTGGTTATACATTAATAATTAATATTGCAAATAAAAAAAATTAAAAAATGGGTGTGAGGTGGATGTCAGGACGTCACAGGAGTATTATCAGTACTCCTTTTTCCGGACTGGATTTATAACCCTTTCAAATTCATCCACTCACACAAAAAGAGGTAAGCAGCACCACCGGCTGCGAAAAGACACGACAGGCAAAGATACACTACTTATTTGAAACAAACTAGCCTGCCAAAAAGCTGTCCCTTCGAAATTCAGGATACGAATCCGTAATTTTGTTTTAAGTTGGTACAACTGTCAGCGACATCTGTGTCAAACTTTATGAAGCTACACTCATTAGTAAACAATTTACAGTGATTTTTGTTAGACGGTGATTGTTGTTCACGGCGATTTGTACGATGTCAAAATCAGTTGATCAAAGAATTTGCATTAAATTTTGTGTTGCGAACCAAATAAACTTCAACGCAAACTTTGGAAGTGTTAAGAAAGGCATACCCTGAGGATTGTTTATCGCGAACAAGAGTTTTTGAGTGGCATAAGGCGTTCAAAGAGGGCCGTGAAGCTGTCGATGATGAATCACGGTCTGGACGCCCATCGACATCAACTGACGACGAACACGTCGCCCAACTCAAGGCGTGCTTAAAAATCGTCGTATATCCGTCAGAGAGTTAGCAGCTGAGGTGGAAATCTCAAAAACACAATGCCATGTTATTTTGACTGAATGATGTTAAACATGAAATGCGTCGCTTCTCACATGGTGCCAACATCGTTGATTGTTCGTGAGTGGCCAAAAACTCAGTCAATATCGTTTCGCAAGCTCCGTATTCGCCTGATATGGCTCCGTGCTTTTTCCTATTCCCAAAACTCAAATTGCCGCCCCGAGGGCATCGTTTTGAGTCGATTGAAGCCATAAAAGAAAATTCGCTGTGTGAACTGAAGGCTATACCACAAAGCGCGTTCGCGGAGGTGTTCGAGGACTGGAAGAAGCGTTGGCATATGTATATTGTTTCCAATGGGGAGTACTTTGAAGGCGACAAAATAAATATTGATGAATAAATAACTTCGTATGTGTTTTATTTCAAAAGTTCCGTTAGTTTCCGGACAGAAGATATACAGGGTGGCCCCGAACGTTCCAGCCAAGCTTTGAGATCTTGTAGGAAAGGAGGATGTTAAAAAAGTCCGATTTTTGGCCCCCTTGAGGAACTTTAGTTCACTGTAAAAAGTTATTGTTTGAGTCCCAAATGAACTAGAAAAAATAGTCTTATATCCTAGAAATGCAGGGGACATTGATTGTTTTGAGGTTATGTCGAGTCCTTGTGAAAGTCAAATATTCGGATACCACGCTAAAAGTTTTCATGAATCGTATGTACTGCGAAGGGTTTTTTATTATAAGTATTGGTATCTTTTTATTATAATTATTGGTATCTAAAGGTTTCTAAAGTCACTGATCACGAATCTGTACGAAAAATATATACAAAGTGTAGAAAAAGTACCGGGACGGCAGAATATATCGAAAAGATGGCGTTTTCTGAAAAAATGTTATATACAAAAGTTGTAGTTCAAAAGGATCTACATACTGATCTTATCACATCTTATCTTTGACCTTGGGTGCCGTTGCCAAGGTCAGGACAAGGTAACATTGAATTTTTTAAATGGAACACCCTATTGTTTATTAGATATTCTTATAACCCTTCTTCAGGCCTTTTGAAGGTATTATAATTTTATCCACTTTAAGTAAGTCGTTTCGAAGGTATCAAGCTTTATGGTAAGCTGTCCAGCCAACGAAGGCAAGATCGGTAATTGTCCAGTCATTAAAAGCAAGACCGATAGCTAATCTGGCCAGGTTCAAAACAAGATTCTCACAAAGGAAAACGGTGCTCAGTGTGGTCTAGTTGTTAGAGCACTAGACTTGTAACCGAGAGGTACCAAGTTCGAGTTTTCTTGACAAACAATTTTTTTTCTAAGCACATTCTTTACTTCGGTTATCTCTCGTATATTCATGCCCATTTTGCCTTATGTTAAATACTATTTACTTCTGAAATCGATTTGATTCACACAATTTGATCAACCCCCCTTCGAACCAAACAACTTTTGTCTGAAACATTTTTCGATTTAACGCAGTGTTTCTAAACATTTGAGTGGAAACTTTAAAATGGGACACCCTGTATATGGAGGTGCCAGATGGTATAATACCGGTACATGAGAATAAGGTTTGTAGACTGCAGAAGTCCTTTTACGGACTTAAACAAGCATCATGAACACGGAACCGTTCGATTCGTTTTTGAAGCGTTTTCATTTTGTACCAAGTAAAGCGGACGCTTGTGTTTATGTTGGAAATTTTGAAGGAACTAAAGTTTATTTAATAATTTATGTAGACGATGGCTTAGTTTTAACATCTTCAAAGGAAGCATTAAATACAGTATTGAACGAGTTAAAATCAAACTTTAGAATCACTATAGGTGATGCGAAGAATTACATAGGCATTGAGATCAATCGTAATATTGAGACGAAATCGATTTTAATCCATCAAGCATCTTACACGAAACATTCTTCAAAAGCTTAATATGCTTGATTCAAAGATTAAAGCAACTCCTACGAGTTTAGGTACACGTTTTGATTTATCTAACGAGAGTAATGAAGATGTGAAAAATATACCTTATTAACAAGCGATAGGAAGTCTAATGTTTTTGTCTAACGTTACTCGTCCCGATATAGCATATATTGTAAACTTTTTGAGTAGATATATAACGTGTTATAATAGACAACATTGGCGTGCGATAAGAGCTGTATTTCGTTATTTGAAAGAAACAAATAATGTTGGTATTCTGTATGATGGTACATGTGAGGATAAACGATTGTGCGGATTTTCAGACTCAAATTATGCAGGTGATCTTGACACCAGGCGTTCAACTATAGGCTATTTATTTGTTTTGGCCAATGAAGCGATAACTTCGGGTTCACTTCGACAAAGAACTGTCGCACTGACAAGGGAACATCGCGAAGTGGAAAATTCTAATTTTGATGAAACTTTATACACATGTAGGGGGGGTTAATAGATGAATTTAGAAATTATTCGTAGCGGCCCAAAAACGGTTTTAAGGGATCAACCACCCTTCAAACGTAAGACGGCTTTTTGCTTTTCTCGATATATCTCTGAAATTATTCAAAATATCGAAAAACGTTTTATACAAAAGTTTCATGGTAAAAACGCCTCTATTTAATCACCTTAACAAAATTTTTTAAAAATAATTTTTGGAAAAGTTTTTTCAAAACTTTTTGAAAAAAGGTATTTTTGAAAAATTCTATTGAAGCGGTTAAATAGAGGCGTTTTTACCATGAAACTTTTGTATAAAACATTTTTCGATATTTTGAATAATTTCCGAGATATATCGAGAAAAGCAAAAGCCGTCTACGTGGTTTCACCTTAAAGCTGCTTAAAAAACGAAACATTTTTAAACTCATCTACTAACCCTCCTTACATGTGTATAAAGTTTCATCAAACCTAGAATTTTCGAATGGGTAATGTTCCCTTGAGTCAACAATGAAATGCCAGAACATTTTTTAAATAAAAACTTTACATTATACTTTAATCAAAATCAAGATTTTGGCAAAGTTTTTCAATTAATATGCACAATGTTGAGGTCGTTTTATTTTTAATCGCTGAATTTACTCCGATCAATTATTAATTTTACATTGAAATATTACATTTATTTTATTCATTTCTTTGATTATATTTCTACCAAGTACATAAAAAATCCCAAGTTGTATGCAACAAAAAGTTTAAAAAACTATTTACTTGTACGCAACAAAAAGTTTAAAAAACCTATTTATAAAAATCAAAACTAAATATGATCTACTAATTATTTCGTTTGGTTGAACAAAGAGTCGCATCAAAACTTAAGAGTGGAAATAGAAATTACGAAGGTAGAAATCATTCAATATGTTAATCAATTAAAGGCAAAGTCTTTTTATCTTGATGAAATTCCTTGTTCACGTTGAAATTCTAAATGTATAATATTAAAGAAAGATAAGGACGGGTTATAATAATTCACAATATGCTTTCTCTGTTGTATTCCAACGTAATTTCAGCACCTTTTTCCCATAATGCGTTCAAAATAGAATGTTATTCCTTATACTCTAATAAGTCGCTCTAGCTTCACGCGATTAATATTTTATGCTTCTTGAAAGATTAAATAGACTGGTCTCTCTTGGCTCCCTCTTGAATATGCACCGTACATTAATTCCATAGTTGATGATATCTCTTTATAAAAGCTGCCGTATATTTTGATATTTCCCTGTAATATATAAAAATATTTTTATTGCAAATATTAGTAATAAATATTACAATTATCTAGGAAAAATCTTTTACTTACGAATAATTCTCATATTTCATAGTATCCACAATTATGATATTCCTCAAAAAAATGCTGCATGCAAAGATATTCCTTGCACCAGGAACAACGTATTATAGCAGGTGCACCACATATGGAACAGCGTGGTATTTCTTGTACATCTTTTCCAGAGAAACAAAAATCTACTGGATTTTCAAAACGTGGTGGTCGTTCTTCGATGTAACCACTTTTAAACCAGGCATATTTAAAAAGATTATGGAATCGCGGAGAGGACAGATGTATATGCGTTAAGGATTGTAATTTAATGATATTATTTCTTAAGTGTAAATTGATATCATAATTTAACAAAATAACACGATCACTAACTGTCCTCGCGAAGTTTTTCCATATTCTAAATCCATAAACATCAAGGGGTTGAATCATTGCTGTTGTTCTTTTTGGTATTGTTAAAATCCGTACATCTTTATCTGTAGATGATATAAATTCTTGTAGATTCGCGGGACAATGTCCACTCCAAGAGTCTAATAATAGCACACTGAAGCTTCCAGTTGCAGGTAAAAATACATTTGTGAACCAAGATTCAAAATGTTGGCCAGTTAATTTTCCTGATTTCGATGCTGCGATAAAAACATTTGCAGGTCTAAACAAAGTTTCTTCTACACGTGGTCCAAAAGTTCCACTTGCTTTTTTCAGTACCAAATAAAGAGGTGATTGCAGTTGCCCGTTTCCAGCAATTGTAGGGATAATGGTAGGGATATAGCTATGAGTAATTGCTGATTGTGATTGAACTATGGTTTCGACTGTTTTAACACCTTGTGTTGTCAAAGTTCTGCCTGAATGTATTTCCAAATTGAATCCACTTTCGTCTGCATTATATATATTTTGTATTTCAAAAAGATCTATGTAAGATTTCACAGTACTTATGAATTCTTGGCATGCAATTTGTAATTCTTGATTTATCTTTGATAAACGGCTTTATATATTTTGTTACTTTTCTTGATACAATCCTGCGCTTTCTTTTAAAATTTAATATCCACGTTACTCCAGCTTTAAAATTACGAAGATTAATTTCTTCTTTTGCTTCTAGCGCCCATCTTCGCAGATCTACATCATGAATAATTCTGTTCTTATCGTTAGCGTCGTTGAATTTGTTCAAGACATAATCAGTAATATATAATAGTTTTTCTCTATGAGTACCACCTTTTTGTAGGTGGAGTTCCCATTTATATAGTTGCGGTAAGGACTTTACCTTTTTAAAACGATGTTGTACTGTTGATAAAGCGTAATGTCCCTTCTTTCCGCTTTTCCAATATTCCACAGCTCTTCGTTTATAATTGTTGGCAATGCATGCCTATTGTGAGGTATTTAAATAATCGTAGACAATGTTCCTTTAGTATCGTATAATTTGATACGTACGGTTTGAGTACAAAGGAACGACTAACATAAAACGCAACGCGCGGGGATTCACAAACCACGATCACGAACTAGAAAATAACATAGACAAGCAAATAACCTAACTACGCGGCAACACTTTCGCCACTAAACTTAAGCCCATGTGACGTCCTAACGTCCACCTCACACCAATTTTTAATTTTTTTATTTGCAATATTAATTATTAATGTATAACCGCTGATAGTTATTTTTGAGCGCCATTGATACTTACCATTTTTGCTTCACTACTTATTATTAACCACAGGCTTACATAGAGTAGTCTGTTATTAACCTAACCAAGAATATTATTTACTTAGCAACCTAACCGACACATTTATTATGTTAAAAGCTTTAGCTTGATACTAGTTTTAATATAAAAATTTATGAAGTAATAATATTAACATATATAAAAGGAAAAGAAAATATTAAAAGCACAAAAACAATATATATGTATAACTTAGTTATATGCTTTATGATAGATTTATTTAATTACTTTAGTCACGTATATATATATATATATATATATATATTATCTAAAACGTAAAAACACAAAAACATACATAAAATCAGTAAAATATATCAAAACAGTTTTATATACTCTAGCAGTTAAATAAAATAATTTTGAAACATTTATTAATAATTTGATAAATTTATAATATTTCTAATATTACGAGATTGGTAATATTTAAGATCGTTTGAATTGTAATACCATGAAGGTTTTTGTAGGTGTAGCAAAACCATTGAGCTACTTAATATTGTTTATTATATAATGTCACGTCCGGGGAAGTGAGAATGTAGACGATCAGGTACCTGCCCCAAATCTATCCCTCAGGTGATTTGATTTCAGGTGCTCTCTTTTGATTATGGGTCAATCTGCATACACCGACTTTACCCGGGAATGGAGAGAGCTTGCGATTAACTCTTACGGTGATGAAATCGTGATTGTCAAAAGGAAAATATTGTGATCAATATTGACCGTAACTTGATATCTCTCTATTATTTAATAAAAAAATGAATTTAAATTATTATCTCTTTTAATTCTTCAACAAAATTATGGTATAAGAATAGGAAAATATTGGAAAAGGAAATCGTAGCGTTATGTCGCTGTGTAGTGTATGACAGTAGTATAATATAGAAATAAGGGCGTCGCTTCGCTCTTACTAATGGAAAAATGAAAAGGATGAGCAATAATAATGCTGATATGCAAAGGATTGATAAAATAAAATATCTCAAAAGGAAAGTAGGCAGGTTACTATGCCTTTCTTTAAGTGGAATGTAACACAAAGTAAGGAGACGAGCACTTTTATGCTCATACACGGTGATGGAGTTGAAGAATAAAATAATGATTTAAAACAAATTAATATAGATTCTAATTCGTTATTAACTGTTATTCATAATTTCGTAATGCTTTATTTGGTACTTAAATAAAATATACCTCCTGTGACTAAATTGAATGTATCAGGTAGAATATATAATGATTTGTTCAGACGTAGTATACATAAGGAATTGGTCAGACGAATGAATCTATGTTCGTGCTTAACAATACAATAAACAAAAATTATGTAATTTATTAAACTTAAATCTTGTTAGTGATATACTGTAACCAAGATTAAAATTATTAATTCACCGTGCACTGCCTTATGGTAAGTCAGCAATTCCTTAATATTGTCACTAGCGAAATTGTCACTAGCGTAATTGTCACTAGCGTAAGTCGTACTATTGTCACTAGTGTGAGTCGAACCTTTTACCATGCTCACTTGATTTAAGTACACAAATTTAATAAACTTGTAATGCAAATGTTAAATTAATGTTTATAATCAAATTATCCTTCAAATAATGGTATGATTTGATTTTAATTCACTTAATTATTAAATACGACTTAATTGTGTAATGAGGCATATATGTTCGTATACCGAGCTAAAGGATGAGAAAATGGCGGCTATACACGCCGTGGTATGTGACAGGTATGGAGGCGAATGTTCGCCCTCGAATGTTTTCAAAGGATAAATCACAGCGAATGATGTCGCTGTTAATGGTATTCAAAGGGAAAAAGCGATTTAACGCTTTTAATATAATTGAAATAAATGGGTATGCCTCGCACAAATAAATTGATATAATTAATGCATTCATGCACTATATTCAATATAGGATGACGCTTCGCTGCGAATTTACGCTGGCGAGCGATTCTGAACAAAAGTTAAAGTTAAATTATGGTTAATTGCAACTGTTGTACCACTAACATTATTCTCAATGATTAAACAATAATAATTGAAGGGTATATTTAATGAACAATCAAATTAATCAAAAGTTTATTACTAAATTCAAGTGTAATATAGAAGTTGGTTACAATATGAATATATGTGTTACTTGATATAATTTTATTCGCAAATGTCATATAAATCTGAACCCTCAGGCCAGTACTTGTTTCACAACTAATTATAAATCAAAAATATTAAGTAACTGTAAGTGTAATAGTGTATTGAAGCTTTATAAATCTGTCAAAATGTGTAGTATGTATATGGAGTACAAGTATAACGTTCCATAAGAGCAGCGAGTATAAAATAATTAAATAAATCTACTCACAAGCGTTCGCACAAATCTAACCCTCAGGTCAGGAAGCACTTGATGATGTAGCAGCACAAGAATAAGTCAATCAGACTTTGGTAATAACTCAAACTTCACTGGCTCTACGTTATATTTTACGCTTAGTTAGCGAATTTACGCTAGCTAGCGACTCCAATAATTAATTAAAAGTAAGTGTAGTCTAAAAGGGTCGTCAAAAAGGTACAGTCTAAAAGGTGTGTGTAAAAAGTGTGAGTGTCTTCTCTGGCTGCTGCATCACGTTATATACTCAAAAATTATGATGCGTGGGGACAGGGTCCCTGTAGCTCGAGAAGGGATTACAATAAGTGGGGATGCTACGGTTAAAGCAAAAACTAAAATAGTAGGGAGGCTCTGCCCACTTAACTCATTGGTTCTTCGTTTTCGAAGATTCTTATGGTGGGATCGAAAACTTAAGTGGTGGGATTGGTCTCACGGTGCGTCTAGTGGGGACGATGAGCTCAACGGTGAGCTCAACGCTTACAAAAGATAAACGTATTTTGACGCGTAAGTTCAACATGAAATTCGCAGTACAGAATTATCGCTCATCTGTTATACTTTTTAATCAACCGGAGTTTCTCCGAATCAAATGGCAGCTGCAACTTCCTGCCGATATATCTTGCTCGAGATATCTATTCAACCTTTGATTAAGACAGCGGTCTTGGATTATTATTTCAATCAGGTGCCGACAAGTCACCGTCTTTTACAATTAGTCATCATGAAATAATATTCCTTCGTGAATTTAAATCTTTATTCCTTTGTTACTTAACGCTGTGTTCACTGTCTTATTCAAATTAATATTAAATAATTCTGTAATGCTCACAAATTTAATTCTTAAAATTATAACGCTTGACATATGCATTTATATGCTCTAGTCTTATGCATGAATTATTATAAGACCTGCATACGTCTACTTAATAATATAACGCATCAGTGAAATAATAATATTATAAATTATTGTAAAATCATTATTGGTATCATGATTAATAATGTAATTAAATAATTAAAATTATTATTTCACTGAGTGCGTTATATTATTAAGTAGACGTATGCAGGTCTTATAATAATTCATGCATAAGACTAGAGCATATAAAATGCATATGTCAAGCGTTATAATTTTAAGAATTAAATTTGTGAGCATTACAGAATTATTTAATATTAATTTGAATAAGACAGTGAACACAGCGTTAAGTAACAAAGGAATAAAGATTTAAATTCACGAAGGAATATTATTTCATGATGACTAATTGAAAAGACGGTGACTTGTCGGCACCTGATTGAAATAATAATCCAAGACCGCTGTCTTAATCAAAGGTTGAATAGATATCTCGAGCAAGACATATCGGCAGGAAGTTGCAGCTGCCATTTGATTCGGAGAAACTCCGGTTGATTAAAAAGCATAACAGATGAGCGATAATTCTGTACTGAGAATTTCATGTTGAACTTACGCGTCAAAATACGTTTATCTTTTGTAAGCGTTGAGCTCACCGTTGAGCTCATCGTCCCCACTAGACGCACCGTGAGACCAATCCCACCACTTAAGTTTTCGATCCCACCATAAGAAGCTTCGAAAACGAAGAACCAATGAGTTAAGTGGGCAGAGCCTCCCTACTATTTTAGTTTTTGCTTTAACCGTAGCGTCCCCACTTATTGTAATCCCTTCTCGAGCTACAGGGACCCTGTCCCCACGCATCATAATTTTTGAGTATATAACGTGATGCAGCAGCCAGAGAAAAGACTCACACATTAGACTGACACTTTTTACACACCTTTTACACTGTACCTTTTTGACGACCCTTTTTAGACTAGACTTACTTTTAATTAATTATTGGAGTCGCTAGCTAGCGTAAATTCGCTAACTAAGCGTAAAATATAACGTAGAGCCAGTGAAGTTTGAGTTATTACCAAAGTCTGATTGACTTATTCTTGTGCTGCTACATCATCAAGTGCTTCCTGACCTGAGGGTTAGATTTGTGCGAACGCTTGTGAGTAGATTTATTTAATTATTTTATACTCGCTGCTCTTATGGAACGTTATACTTGTACTCCATATACATACTACACATTTTGACAGATTTATAAAGATTCAATACATTATTACACTTACAGTTACTTAATATTTTCGATTTATAATTAGTTGTGAAACAATTACTGGCCTGAGGGTTCAGATTTATATGACATTTGCGAATAAAACTATTTCAAGTAACACATATATTCATATTGTAACCAACTTCTATATTACACTTGAATTTAGTAATAAACTTTTGATTAATTTAATTGTTCATTAAATATACCCTTCAATTATTATTGTTTAATCATTGAGAATAATGTTAGTGGTACAACAGTTGCAATTAACCATAATTTAACTTTAACTTTTGTTCAGAATCGCTCGCCAGCGTAAATTCGCAGCGAAGCGTCATCCTATATTGAATATATAGTGCATGAATGCATTAATTATATCAATTTATTTGTGCGAGGCATACCCATTTATTTCAATTATATTAAAGCGTTAAATCGCTTTTTCCCTTTGAATACCATTAACAGCGACTTCATTCGCTGTGATTATCCTTTGAAAACATTCGAGGCGAACATTCGCTTCCATACCTGTCATATACCACGGCGTGTATAGCCGCCATTTTCTCATCCTTTAGCTCGGTATACGAACATATATGCCTCATTACACAATTAAGTCGTATTTAATATTTAAGTGAATTAAAATCAAATCATACCATTATTTGAAGGATAATTCGATTATAAACATTAATTTAACATTTGCATTACAAGTTTATTACATTTGTGTACTTAAATCAAGTGAGCATGGTAAAAAGTTCGACTCACACTAGTGACAATAGTACGACTTACGCTAGTGACAATTACGCTAGTGACAATTACGCTAGTGACAATATTAAGGAATTGCTGACTTACCATAAGGCAGTGCACGGTGAATTAATAATTTTAATTATGGTTACAGTATATCACTAACAAGATTTAAGTTTAATAAATTACATAATTTTCGTTTATTGTATTGTTAAGCACGAACATAGATTCATTCGTCTGACCAATTCCTTATGTATACTACGTCTGACCAAATCATTATATATTCTACCTGATACATTCAATTTAGTCACAGGAGGTATATTTTATTTAATTACCAAATAAAGCATTACGAAATTATGAATAACAGTTAATAACGAATTAGAATCTATATTAATTTGTTTTAAATTATTATTTTATTCTTCAACTCCATCACCGTGTATGAGCATAAAAGTGCTCGTCTCCTTACTTTGTGTTACATTCCACTTAAAGAAAGGCATAGTAACCTGCCTACTTTTGAGATATTTTATTTTATCAATCCTTTGCATATGAGCATTATTATTGCTCATCCTTTTCATTTTTCCATTAGTAAGAGCGAAGCGACGCCCTTATTTCCATATTATACCACTGTCATACACTACACAGCGACATAACGCTACGATTTTCTTTTCAATATTTTCCTATTCTTATACCATAATTTTGTTGAAGAATTAAAGAGATAATAATTTAAATTCATTTTATTTATTAATAATAGAGAGATATCAAGTTACAATCAATATTGATTACAATATTTTCCTTTTGACAATCACAATTTCATCACCGTAAGAGTTAATCGCAAGCTCTCTCCATTCCCGGGTAAAGTCGGTGTATGCAGATTGACCCATAATCAAAAGAGAGCACCTGAAATCAAATCACCTGAGGGATAGATTTGGGACAGGTACCTGATCGTCTACATTCTCACTTCCCCGGACGTGACATTAATATTAAAAACAATATTAAGTAGCTCAATGGTTTTGCTACACCTACAAAAACCTTCATGGTATTACAATTCAAACGATCTTAAATATTACCAATCTCGTAATATTAGAAATATTATAAATTTATCAAATTATTAATAAATGTTTCAAAATTATTTTATTTAACTGCTAGAGTATATAAAACTGTTTTTATATATTTTACTGATTTTATGTATGTTTTTGTGTTTTTATGTTTTAGATAATATATATATATATATATATATATATACGTGACTAAGTAATTAAATAAATCTCATAAAGCATATAACTAAGTTATACATATATATTGTTTTTGTGCTTTAAATATTTTCTTTTCCTTTTATATATGTTAATATTATTACTTCATAAATTTTTATATTAAAACTAGTATCAAGCTAAAGCTTTTAACATAATAAATGTGTCGGTTAGGTTGCTAAGTAAATAATATTCTTGGTTAGGTTAATAACAGACTACTGTACGTAAGCCTGTGGTTAATAATAAGTAGTGAAGCAAAAATGGTAAGTATCAATGGCGCTCAAAAATAACTATCAGCGGTTATACATTAATAATTAATATTGCAAATAAAAAAATTAAAAATGGTGTGAGGTGGACGTTAGGAACGTCAATGGGCTTAAGTTTAAGTGGGAAAGTGGGTTGCCGCGTTTAGTTTAGGTTATTTGCTTGTCTAATGTTATTTTCTAAGTTCGTGATCGTGGTTTTGTATCCCGCCGCGTTGCGTTTTATGTTAGTCGTTCCCTTTGTACTCAAACCGTAACGTATCAAATTATACGAATAACTAAAGGAACTTGTCTACGATTCTTTAAGATAACCTCAACAATAGGCATGCAATTGCACACAATTATAAACGAAGAGCTGTGGAATATTGGAATAAGCGGAAAGAAGGGACATTACGCTTTATCAACAGTAAAACAATCGTTTTAAAAAGGTAAAGTCCTTACCGCACTATATAAATGGGAAGACTCCCTACAAAAAGGTGGTACTCATAGAGAAAAACTATTCCTATATTACTGATTATGTCTTGAACAAATTCAAACGACGCTAACGAAAGAACAAGAAATTATTCATGATGTATGAATCTGGAAGATGTGGCGCTAGAAGCAAAAGAAGAAATTAATCTTCGTAATTTTAAAGCTGGAGTAACGTGGGAATATTAAATTTTAAAAAAGAAAGCGCAGGATTGTATCAAGAAAAAGTAACAAATATATAAAGCCGTTTCCTAAAGATAATCAAGAATTACAATTGCATGCCAAAAGAATTCAATAAGTACTGTTTGAAATCTTCATAGGACTTTTTGAAATACATATATATAATGCAGACGAAAGTGGATTCATTTGGAATACATTCAGGCAGAACTTTGACAACACAAGGTGTTAAAACAGTCGAAACCATAGTTCAATCAACAATCAGCAATTACCATAGCTATATCCCTACCAATATCCCTACAATGTCTGGAAACGGGCAACTGCAAATTCACCTCTTTATTTGGTACTGAAAAAAGCCAAGTGGAACTTTTGGACCACGTGTAGAAGAACTTTGTTTAGACCTGCAAAATGTTTTTATCGCAGCATCGAAAAATCAAGGGAAAAATTAACTGGCCAACATTTTGAATCTTGGTTCACAAATGTATTTTTACCTGCAACTGGAAGCTTCACGTTGCTATTATTAGACTCTTGAGTGGACATTGTCCCGCGAATCTAACAAGAAATTTATATCATCTACAGATAAAGATGTACGGATTTTAACAACCTACCAAAAAGAACAACAGCAATGTTCAACCCCTTGATGTTATGGATTAGAATATGGAAACTTCGCGAGGAAGTTTAGTGATCGTGTTATTTGTTAAATTTAAAGAATCAATTTACACTTAAGAAATAATATCATTAAATTACAATCCTTAAGCATATCATCTGTTCCTTCCGCGATTCATATCTTTTTAAATTATGCCTGGTTTAAAGTGGTTACATCGAAGAACGAAACCACCAACGTTTTTGAAAATCCAGTAGATTTTTTTTGGTTTTCTCGGAAAAGATGTACAAGAAATACAACGCTGTTCATATGTGGTGCACCTGCTATAATACGTTGGTTCCTGGTGCAAGGAATATCTTTGCATGCAGCCATTTTTTGAGGAATACTCATAATTGTGGATAACTATGAAATAATGGAGAATTATTCGTAAGTAAAGTTTTTTCCTAGACTAATTGTAAATTTATTACTAAATTTGCAATAAAAATATTTTTATATATTCAGGGAAATATCAAAATATACGGCAGCTTTTTATAAAGAGATATCATCAACTATGGAATTAATTACGGTGGCATATTCCAGGAGGGAGCCAAGAGAGACCCAGTTATTTAATCTTTCAAGAAGCATAATAATATTAATCCGCGTGAAGCTAGAGCGACTTATTAGAGTAAGGAATACATTCTATTTTGAACGCATTAGTGGGACACAAAAGGTGCTGAAATTACGTTGGAATACAACAGAGAAAGCATATTGTGAATTATTATAACCCGTCCTTATCTTTCTTTAATATTATACATTTAGAATTTCAAACGTGAACAAGGAATTTCCCAATCAAGATAAAAAGACTTTGCTTTAATTGATTAACATAATTGAATGAAGTTTCTACCTTCGAAATTTCTATTTCCACTCTTAAGTTTTGATGCGACTCTTTGTTCAAACGCAACGAAATAATTAGTCGATCATATTTAGTTTTTGATTTTGATAAATAGGTTTTTTAATACTTTTTGTTTGCGTACAAGTAAATAGTTTTTTAAACTTTTTTGTTGCATACAACTTGGGTTTTTTATGTACTTGGTAGAAATATAATCAAAGAATATGAATAAAATAAATGTAATATTTCAATGAAATTAATCCATTGATCGGAGTAAATTCAGCGATTAAAAAATAAAACGACCTCAACATTGTGCATATTAATTGAAAAACTTGCCAAAATCTTGATTTTGATTAAAGTATAATGTAAAGTTTTATTAAAAAAATGTTCTGGCAATTTCATTGTTGACTCAAGGGAACATTACCATTCGAAAATTCTAGGTTTGATGAAACTTTTATACCACAATGTAAGGAGGTTAGTAGATGAGTTTAAAAATGTTTTCTTTTTTTAAGCGCTTTAAGTGAAACAACGTAGACGGCTTTTGCTTTTCTGATATATCTCGGAAATTTATTCAAAAATATCGAAAAATGTTTTATCAAAAGTTTCATGGTAAAACACGCCTCTATTTAACCGCTTCAATAGAAAATTTTTCAAAATACCTTTTTTTTTTCAAAAAGTTTTTGAAAAACCAATTTTTCCAAAAATTATTTTTAAAAAATTTTTTGTTAAGGTGATTAAATAGAGGCGTTTTTTTACCAATGAAACTTTTGTAAATAAAACCGTTTTTCGATATTTTGAATAATTTCAGAGATATATCGAGAAAAGCAAAATGCCGTCTACGTTTGAAGGGTGGTTGATCCCTTAAAACCGTTTTTTGGGCCGCTACGAAATAATTCTAAATTCATCTATTACCCCCCTACATGTGTATAAAGTTTCATCAAAAATTTAGAATTTTCCACTTCGCGATGTTCCCTTGTCAA
>NC_039510.1:7737857-7752628 GCF_003672135.1 Ooceraea biroi
CTACGACGTTGTGCCAAGCCCGTAAGGGTCGGAGAATTTGATTACCCTTGCAGGTTCCATCATGCGTAGTAGATGGAACTGTACGGATATCATTAAAGTCATCCTATGTTCCTGTGCACCTAAATTCTGGAAAAGTAATGCTAAGATCAGGAACTGTCTGCACACTGAGCGACGGTTTTTGCATCGATTTTGACGATGGATATTCATATTGGAAACCGATGCCCACATCGTCTTGCAATTTCCACCAGTACAACGTACTGTATGAAGGAACGGCAGTTAAAATGAATGGAATAATGGATACCATTCATCAGACTATTTATACTCTTGTCAGTCAGGATACAACATTTGCCTTGACAGCAGGAGGAAGTCAAGCCGTGTGTGGATACACCCTACTCACCACGGAGCATCCTAAACTATTTATCTTGGAGGCAGAAAAGGGAAACACCTTCGCGGAGCGAAGAGACATCCCTGTGGAGAACCTCGATATTTTCACCTACGTCAACTCTAAATTCGTGTACGTAGAAAAACATATACGACATCAGATGACATCGTTGTATCGTGACGTTATTCAACAACGTTGCGAGCTGGAAAAGGAAGTGTTAAAAAACACACTGTCCTTCGCTACTCTTCAGCCAGACGAATTCGCTTATCGGCTCATGAAAGGACCAGGTTACATGGCCGTCACTGCAGGGGAAGCCGTTCATGTCATCAAGTGTATACCAGTGGACGTCATCGTACGCCGCACTAAGGAATGTTATATTGAGCTACCGGTTACAGTACGCAACACTTCCCTCTTTATCACACCAAAATCACACGTGTTGACCAAGATGGGAACCATACGAGAGTGTAGCTACGAATTGCCAACCCTTTATCGAATTGAGGATACATGGATTGAACTTATTCCGGAGCCACGTGTTCGCAGAACATCGTTGCAGCAGTTACAACCTATGACAAGTATGTCATGGAATTATTTAACGCCGGGACCACTAGCTTCCAGCGGAATATATTCCCAGGCGGATCTTGATAAAATCAGGGATCATATAATGTTCCCTGCTGAAAAGCCAGCGTTACTTAACAGCATGGCTCGTGGAATCACCGGACACGTCATGCCTGACGATACCATGTCCATTTACAACTTATTGGATGAAGCATCATTAAACAAAATTGCTGAGTCAACTGCCAAACGGATCTGGGGCGGATTCATCACATTTGGATCAGCCACAGCAGGAGTTTTTGGAGTATTATTAGTAGTACGACTAATCAAGCTAGCCATCGACACGATGATACATGGTTATGCTCTACATTCAGCCTACGGATGCAGTCTGTACGTGCTAGGAGCTATCTGGAGCTCCTTGACTCATCTGCTACTCTATTTGGCCAGAGGTACAGCCAAACGCAGCCACACGGATGGACGAGCAGATCCCGAGGAACAACGATCATCGGAACCTGTGGAACCAGTATTATCGCAGTCTTTGTCGCAGAACAACCCTAGCAATCAGTCAACTTCGCCGCAGGTGACTGACAGTGAAACCATTGTATACACAGACTTACAAAAACGTTTGCGTGAATATTAGAACCATTTCCTCGATTGCATCGGAAATGTTCTTAAATAAGGGGGGGGATGTGACGTCCTGGCGTCCACCTCACACCCATTTTTAATTTTTTTATTTGCAATATTAATTATTAATGTATAACCACTGATAGTTATTTTTGAGCGCCATTGATACTTACCATTTTTGCTTCACTACTTATTATTAACCACAGGCTTACGTACAGTAGTCTGTTATTAACCTAACCAAGAATATTATTTACTTAGCAACCTAACCGACACATTTATTATGTTAAAAGCTTTAGCTTGATACTAGTTTTAATATAAAAATTTATGAAGTAATAATATTAACATATATAAAAGGAAAAGAAAATATTAAAAGCACAAAAACATACAGAAATCAGTAAACTATATAAAAACAGTTTTATATATTCAAGCAGTTAAATAAAATAATTTTGACACGTTTATCATTAATAATTTGGTAGATTTATAATATAATATTACGAGATTGGTAATATTTGAGATCGTTTGAACTGTAATACCATGAAGGTTTTTATAGGTGTAGCAAAACCATTGAGCTACTTAATATTGTTTATTATATAAAAAGTATTAATGTTAGTTGTAATAATTGAAAGAATTAATTTAAAAATATATCTTATTATATGGTTATATAGCCATTGATAAGTATTACAAATTTGGCTTAATACATTTGGGTTCTTGACAGGATAAAATATTTAATTATTTTTAATAACAAAGAAACAAATTGATTTGAAATGGATTTTATTATACTATAGTAAAGTCCTTTGCAAGTAGGTAATTTTCGGTAAAACCAATAGGGTCGGTTATTATATAAAAACAGGAAAAATCAATTAGTTATTTAAGACAAGAGTAAAAATAATGCCGGCGGAATTGAGTTTTATTAAGTGACGGTGTAGCTTTGATAGTTATTATAATTTACGGAGACATTTGGTGTTGATTGTTGTACAAGGTCATAAGTTGTTATTAATAACAATTAAAGGAGTAAATTTTGGAATTGATTTTATTATACAATGAAATAGTTTTGTGAGTGTAGTAAATTGTATTACCACATTTGAAGTGATTTATCGTATAAAAAATTAAAGATTATTTTATTAACATAAAAGGAGAAACATTTTATGAGTAAAAGAATGTAGAATATTTGTCTACAATCTTAGTCAAAAAGAAGTACGTAGTTAAAGTTACGAAATTGCAATAAAATTTTACTAAATGTTTTGGGTCTAAAATTTGAACCGTAAGGAAATAATTTGTTATAATTATATTGAAGCATCTAGGTCATAAGAGAAAACTAATAGGGACCTCAGATTTTGAAAATAATCATTTTTACGGAAGTGACCAACAACTTTTGGGAATCATCATTTTTAGCTAGGCTGATGGTACCTATGATGAAATTTTTCTTATCGCACCACGGGATCATTGAGAAACCACAAAAATTGCAAAGTCACTATTTGTTAAACAAATCAGCGTTATTTTTCAATATTTATAGTGTAGAAAGTTTTAATGAAATATTAATAGTTTAGAAGTTACAAAGTTAAAAACAATTAAAGTCAAAATCAATTAGTGAACAATTTAATATAAAAGGAAATAAGTTGTTTAACCCAAAAATATTAAGAAAAGAATAAATCGTTAATTAATTATGAATAAAAGTATATTACACATGGTATTACTTCATAGTAAGGATTATTGAATTTATTTAATGGAATATTTTATGTTACTGAGCATTAATTTAAGTATATAATTATTACGCATTTAATCCGTTAATAATTAAGTATATTAACCATATCATATACGAACACACTTATATAGGTGCGTATAACCCATAAAAGAATTATTGGTTATTTAAGATTTTATGAATTAATTAAGACTAATATTTTATTGGAATAATAATTCTATACGGTTTAATTATAATATTAAACCCGGCACACCAATAGTTGCTTTATTACTAATTTTATAATAACCAAAGAATAGACGTGCAAGTACATACACGTGTATATCTATATATATAGGCATCCCTATATATATAAGACAATTATTGGTTGAGTGAGATTTTATAAGTTTATTAGAATGGAATCTTGAAATAATAATTTTAGATGATTTAATTACATTATTAAAGGCTCACGATACCAATAATTGATTTCACAATAATTATAATGATTATTATTTCACTAAGTGCGTTATATTATTAAGTAGACGTATGCAGGGTCTTATAATAATTCATGCATAAGACTAGGAGCATATAAGATGCATATGTCAAGCGTTATAATTTTAAGGATTAAATTTGTGAGCATTACAGAATTATTTAAATATTAATTTGAATAAGACAGTGAACACAGCGTTAAGTAACAAAGGAATAAAGATTTAAATTCACGAAGGAATATTATTTCATGATGACTAATTGTAAAAGACGGTGACTTGTCGGCACCTGATTGAAATAATAATCCAAGACCGCTGTCTTAATCAAAGGTTGAATAGATATCTCGAGCAAGACATATCGGCAGGAAGTTGCAGCTGCCATTTGATTCGAAGAAACTCCGGTTGATTAAAAAGCATAACAGATGAGCGATAATTCTGTACTGAGAATTTCATGTTGAACTTACGCGTCAAATACGTTTATCTTTTGTAAGCGTTGAGCTCACCGTTGAGCTCATCGTCCCCACTAGACGCACCGTGAGACTAATCCCACCACTTAAATTTTCGATCCCACCATAAGAAGCTTCGAAAACGAAGAACCAATGAGTTAAGTGGGCAGAGCCTCCCTACTATTTTAGTTTTTGCTTTAACCGTAGCGTCCCCACTTATTGTAATCCCTTCTCGAGCTACAGGGACCCTGTCCCCAAGCATCATAATTTTTGAGTATATAACGTGATGCAGCAGCCAGAGAATGAGACTCACACTTTAGATCACACTTTTTACACACACCTTTTACACTGTACCTTTTTGACGACCCTTTTAGACTACACTTACTTTTAATTAATTATTGGAGTCGCTAGCTAGCGTAAATTCGCTAACTAAGCGTAAAATATAACGTAGAGCCAGTGAAGTTTGAGTTATTACCAAAGTCTGATTGACTTATTCTTGTGCTGCTACATCATCAAGTGCTTCCTGACCTGAGGGTTAGATTTGTGCGAACGCTTGTGAGTAGATTTATTTAATTATTTTATACTCGCTGCTCTTATGGAACGTTATACTTGTACTCCATATACATACTACACATTTTGACAGATTTATAAAGTTTCAATACATTATTATATTTACAGTTACTTAATATTTTCGAATTATAATTAGTTGTGAAACAATTACTGGCCTGAGGGTTCAGATTTATATGACATTTGCGAATAAAATTATTTCAAGTAACACATATATTCATATTGTAACCAACTTCTATATTACACTTGAATTTAGTAATAAACTTTTGATTAATTTAATTGTTCATTAAATATACCCTTCAATTATTATTGTTTAATCATTGAGAATAATGTTAGTGGTACAACAGTTGCAATTAACCATAATTTAACTTTAACTTTTGTTCAGAATCGCTCGCCAGCGTAAATTCGCAGCGAAGCGTCATCCTATATTGAATATATAGTGCATGAATGCATTAATTATATCAATTTATTTGTGCGAGGCATACCCATTTATTTCAATTATATTTAAAGCGTTAAATCGCTTTTTCCCTTTTGAATACCATTAACAGCGACTTCATTCGCTGTGAGTTATCCTTTGAAAACAGTCGAGAGCGAACATTCGCTTCCATACCTGTCATATACCACGGCGTGTATAGCCGCCATTTTCTCATCCTTTAGCTCGGTATACGAACATATATGCCTCATTACACAATTAAGTCGTATTTAATATTTAAGTGAATTAAAATCAAATCATACCATTATTTGAAGGATAATTCGATTATAAACATTAAATTAACATTTGCATTACAAGTTTATTACATTTGTGTACTTAAATCAAGTGAGCATGGTAAAAAGTTCGACTCACACTAGTGACAATTACGCTAGTGACAATTACGCTAGTGACAATATTAAGGAATTGCTGACTTACCATAAGGGCAGTGCACGGTGAATTAATAATTTTAATCTTGGTTACAGTATATCACTAACAAGATTTAAGTTTAATAAATTACATAATTTTCGTTTATTGTATTGTTAAGCACGAACATAGATTCATTCATCTGACCAATTCCTTATGTATACTACGTCTGACCAAATCATTATATATTCTACCTGATACATTCAATTTAGTCACAGGAGGTATATTTTATTTAATTACCAAATAAAGCATTACGAAATTATGAATAACAGTTAATAACGAATTAGAATCTATATTAATTTGTTTTAAATCATTATTTTATTCTTCAACTCCATCACCGTGTATGAGCATAAAAGTGCTCGTCTCCTTACTTTGTGTTACATTCCACTTAAAGAAAGGCATAGTAACCTGCCTACTTTCCTTTTGAGATATTTTATTTTATCAATCCTTTGCATATGAGCATTATTATTGCTCATCCTTTTCATTTTTCCATTAGTAAGAGCGAAGCGACGCCCTTATTTCCATATTATACCACTGTCATACACTACACAGCGACATAACTCTACGATTTTCTTTTCAATATTTTCCTATTCTTATACCATAATTTTGTTGAAGAAATAAGAGAGATAATAATTTAAATTCAGTTTTCATATATTAGATAATAGAGAGATATCAAGTTACAATCAATATTGATTACAATATTTACTTTTTGACAATCACAATTTCATCACCGTAAGAGTTAATCGCAAGCTCTCTCCATTCCCGGGTAAAGTCGGTGTATGCAGATTGACCCATAATCAAAAGAGAGCACCTGAAATCAAATCACCTGAGGGATAGATTTGGGACAGGTACCTGATCGTCTACATTCTCACTTCCCCGGACGTGACAGTGTATCAATAACCGGAAAATTATACCGAGGACCATCACGGAAGACACCGGAGGAGCCTGAGGCGTTTGAGAATCGCGGGAGCCTGCGAGGGTCCAAGCCGCCGGAGAAGATTGAGGCCGCCGACCGTCCTAGCCGGTGCGTTATACCGAGCCAAGAGGAGCGGAACCGTAGGTGACATCCACCGCAGCAAAATCCCGTACCAAAAGACCGAAGAGAGGAGCGCGAACCCGAAGCCTAGGAGAAGGTGAGCCATCCTCCTGTCCAGACCTCTGGACCCCTCCTCTGGGTTTGGCCAGCCCGACGGGGAAAATCAGGAAACAGAGGAAAACGGCACGGCCAGCATGTCAGGAGCACCTGAAGAGCGGCAATTCGTCCTACCGACAACGAGTGATAGCAGCGAAGGGAGCTGCGAGGGCTCGAGGGCGGCTCGGTGGTGGATCGATGCGCGGATCGATGCGCGGGCGGGGACGGACCTCGCGAGACGCCCCGCGACTCGCCACTGTGAGCTGGACTGCCGAAACGAGCGATCGAAGCGGAAGGGCCCAGCGACCGGACGATTACGGAAGACGGACGAGAGTCACCAATGTAAGGTCCACACTTTGCGATATATTCGGGTATACCGGCTAGGACGGCGCCTCGTGATCCGAGATTGCTGTGATGAAGGGTACTGTAGTAATTACTGCCGCGTAATGGTCCCGTGTGAGTCCCGAGGACCACGTGCGAGAGGCGAGGCCCGTCCGCCCCGGTGTCGCGTGTTGGAAAACTCCCGCTCATAAAGTCAGCTCCAGTCAGATGTAGCGTTTTGTTATTGTATCGTTGGTATTAGCGTAATTGTCGTTGCGTCGCGTTTCTCGATTGTGCTCGGAACTGTATAATTTCTGTGTAAGTGTATCTTCGAGTCTTGCATTCCGCGATTGAGTCTCGGTATCGTTCCGAATTGAGTGTCGGTTCGTGCGTCGTTATTCCGAGTGGTCTGGCGTGGAAGGCTGCTCGCGATATTGGGTCCGGTAACGTCTCGAGGGGGAAGTTCGGGATTGAGGCGAGGTCGCGACGTGGAGAAGGATTTCGGGCCCGTGGTGTCGGACGTTTCCTAGACCGTGCTCGCGGAGACTCGCACGAATCACCGAGGGAGGTTCCGAGCGTGGTACCGTGCGAGATCGAAGGTGACCTAGCGATCGAGGAAGCCGAATCGGATGCTTGGCTCGCGTTATCGTTTCATGATATGAATTACGCGTGGCGTTTGTCGCGTAATTTCGACTCGTGTTAATCGCCGTAGCGTTGCGTCATTGTACGAACCGTATGAGTTCGTTAACGGGTGCGGCTGAGTTTCGTTGACAGCATTTTGAGTTTCGTTACAACCGTTAATCCCGTTAAGATCGTTTATTAATTCCGTTTATCGTTTGGTGCGTTTGAGTTCATTAATTTTACGTTACCATCGTGGTGGGTACCCTGCGGTGGCGAACCGCTGTATTGTCCGGAATACCCTTCCGGCTTATCTGAAATATATTCTTTTATATATCTAAGTGGCGTCTGTTACTGCTTCCCTTCCAGCGACCTCATGATATTGAAACCCAACCCTGTGCCGTGGACTCGTCGAGTTTAAAGGTATAACGCGTGTATTTCGTGAGTGGCGCAAGTGATTGCGCCTGGCGCCCAAATAAGTAAAGTACCGAGCGTAGCTCCGAGAGTGTTAGCTTTCGGGATTTCGTTATTTCGTGAGCTCTCAGATCTGCGACGCCGCGCCTACGCGTACGGCGGACCGTAGGCCAACTGAGCGGCGGGAAAAGTACATCGCACACTACACATGCGTGCAACATTTGCGACCAGAAGATTATCAAAGAAGAAAAACGTTCTGCGAAAATTTTCTAAGAGAAGTAGATCGAGATCCCAGATTTCCTTCTCATGTCATATTCAGCGATGAATCGCTATTTACACGAGAAGGAATTTATAATTCCCACAACATGCATTTTTGGAGCGACGAAAATCCCAGAGTCACGCGACTTAGAACCTTTCAAACTCGTTGGAAGATAAATGTGTGGGCTGGCATAATGGGAACACAAATACATGGTTCCAATTATTCTTTCGCAACAAACATTAACTGGTCAAACATACGTCGAGCTTCGAAGAGAGAACTTTCCAGATTTTCTAGAAGATGTACCATTGTTGGAAAGAAATAAAATTATTTTTCAACAAGACGGTGCTGGGCCACACAACGCAAGAATTGTAACAAATTATGTAAATGACCAGTTTCCTGGACGCTGGATGGGTCGGTATGGCCCGATACGTTGGCCTGCAAGATCTCCGGATCTCAACCCTCTCGATTTTTTCTTGTGCGGCTATTGTAAGGAAGTAATTTATAAAACGCTTCCCGAAGATGTCGACGATGTGGAAACAAGACTTCGACGTGACATTTGGGACATCGAAGAAGATGTAATGCAGGACGTGGAAAGAAATTTATTAAAACGCATGAGAGCTTGCGTTAGGATGGATGGTGGTCATTTTAAGCACTTACTATGAAATTTCTTCGAGTCCAATCAGCTCTTCTCAGAGCGACCAAAAGCAATTCGCTCTTCTCAGAGCGAGCAAACGCAATCCGCTCTTTTCAGAGCGAACAATACATTTGAACGTAGAACATCTTTTGCAGTTGCAGAAATATAAGAAAAATCCAAGAGAGGGATCAAAACGCTTCGGTTGACGTTCTCTCAATGTTTATAATCAATCTTATAATCTTAAAGTTCATTTCACACATAATGCATTATTTATTCTTGTTTAACATTCGATGAACAACAAGAAGAAATGATGAATTATGCATAAAATACACTTTCATTCTTATTTGAAAATAATTATCAACATAAT
Source organism: Ooceraea biroi (assembly GCF_003672135.1). Taxonomy (NCBI): domain Eukaryota; kingdom Metazoa; phylum Arthropoda; class Insecta; order Hymenoptera; family Formicidae; genus Ooceraea; species Ooceraea biroi. The sequence goes on from NC_039510.1 coordinate 7,747,229, forward strand.
AAAACAATAGATTCGTTCGTAAATGCCTCGATAGTGATTTCTGTGATTGTGCGTAATATGTTTTTTTCGTCGAGTAATTCTCAATTGCCGAATAATTAATCGGTAGTGAGTAATAAATCGATAAATTCGTTTGTAAATCAATCGAGTGCGTGAGTAAATACGTGATACAATGTATTAAAGAAAAAGACTTGTGACTCATTACTCAGTGTGTTACATGTAAATTTGTGATTTTATTGTTATCCGCGATCGTGGGACCATTTACTTATTCTTCGCCCTTTACAACAGTATGAAGACATCGAATATCTTATAAGGTAAGAATGTGTGAGCGTGTGTGTGTTTGTGTGTGTGTGTGTGTGTGCGCGCGCGTACCACTGCGTGTAGCAGCAGCGCGTGTTGATCGCGTAATCGCCCGCGTCGGACGGTGAGTTGCGCCGCCCCTGCGTATCTTCCGTACTCGCCCCGTAATTCGCTAACTATTTTCGCTTATAACTTGAAAACTAAGCTTCGGACAAAATGTTGCTAAAGGAAAAATTGTCTTAGAATTTCCTCAGGAATACGTCATTTTAAGGACTGACATTTGTTCTGAATCACCCTATATATAGCTGTTACGTCCAGAGCTCTGTAAGCTCGAGGAAGGGCGCAACCAGACGCCACTTGAGGTTCTTTGGCACTTAGCCGCAGAACCTCTAGTCGAGCCGACCGATACGCTCCGTTGTTTCTGGGTCAACGACCAAAGTCGATTTTACCCGTACAATCGAAACGGTCAGCTCGTTGGTTCCTTTTAGGTAAGGGAAATATCCCTATTACCAGGGATTCGACCTGTACGACTTGCTGCGAAAGGAAGAGATGGATACAAGGTGTATTTAAATGGAATTACTCATTTTTTAGTGTTTGTGCGTGATCCGGCCGTGAGCCGACGGACCACCGTTTTGGAGCGCCGGAACCGCTCAGACAGAGCGCGGAAAGAATGTTACGCAGATCCGTGGATCCGCTGGAGGAGTGGGTTAAATGATCACACAGAATTTGTTGGACGAACACTTTGAGCGTATATTTCACGGCTATGTACACTATCTACAAGTCCGAACGGAAGTGCTAGACGGAACGGACCCGTTACGTTTCGGGAGCCGTCCGTCGGTTCGTGACCGGGGCCGACGGCTATTGATCGGAGTGGACGAATCTCTTGAGCGGCGCGAAATTGTCGCGGGCGACGGAGATCTTGTTGGAGCGGATGTCTGTGAGATCCCGAGTGACGGAAATCTTCTGATCGCCAAGCGGGTCTTCGCGCTCGCGGTAGCCGTCGGATCCCTCGGATCCTCGCGGAGATGAGCTCTTCCGTTCTCTTTCGGGGAGGATGTCCACCGAATCACTTTCAGTCTTTTATAGAGTTCGCGGTCACCGAGAGGCGGCAAGCGTTCTCAGTTATTCCGGACTCGGTACTCCTGTACCGACAGCAGACGAGGAAACGGAGCGCGCGGGCAGTCGCAGGCGGCATTCGTTTATGCGGATCGCAAGTTGCCTTGCAAGACAGTCGGACGCACTTGCGCGTACCGCGAGGTAACGGAACAAAGGAATTGCTAGCGGAATCACGATCGATAGTACGTGTGAATCTGAGCGCTCTTAGTTCGAGACTGTCCTTAACTTTGGTTAGCCCAACGGCAGCGACTTGCGAGCAAAAACGGACTTATTAGTCGCGAGTATAAGCGAATCGCGGGCAGAAAAAGCGCGGTTAGCAACGAGCCGAACGCGCGTCGCGAGTCTCTCAGCTGTTTGTCGGTTTCAATATCGTCGCGCACAAACATATAAGAAGCATTATCGTTGGCTTGTATTTGTCCTGAAGCCGACACGTAGCCTCTCAAATGTTCCCGTCGTTTCGCTGCGTATGAGTTTCGTGTAATTCCGAACATTTAGAAAGAAAAATGTGACATTGTATATTATTAAATTTTCTTTGGTAATAACATTTACAACTTTGAATAAATTTGGATTAAAATACAAATACCAAGGTAACTTATTAAAATTAAATTAAATTGTGTAAGTATAACATATACTGGGTGTTACAAAAGTCTGGACACAGTCGAATATTTCATAAACTATGCATTGTAGAAAGAAATGTTTCAGACAAAAGTTGTAGGATTTCAAGTAACGCATTACATAGAAACATCAGTATGACCTTGAAGAGTGTTGTCAAGGTCATGTGAAGGTCAACTTGGTTTTTTTAAATTGAAACCCCAACTTTTTATTGCAGATTCTGATTCTACGGGAAAAAATACGTAACTTTTATCTGAAACAGTTTTTTCGAATCTTCGTAGATAGCGCTGCAATCGGCGAAACTCGGCCCTGATGCAAGCTTCCCACCTGCCCCAACACAAAACGCGTTTCATAATAATCATTTCCCCCTTCGCCGTCCCCAAACGCGGGCTCGGCGACCATTCTCGTTTTTCGTTTAATAAAAACTCTTATTGTTTAATGCATTACTTCAAATTAATGCCGAAGGTCATCTGGAGTTACATTTGATTTCTTAATCGCAAACTCTTACTTTTTACTTCAGGTGACGACAAGAGTGGATAAATTAACTACTTTTAGCACTACCCAGGAACAACGACATGGACGTAGTAGTGTCCTGTTCCCTTCGGAGTGCTTGATTAACGTGAGTCCCCTCGCCTCTCACGAAATGGTGTGACCTAGTTGATTAAGTGTTCGAAGTGCTATCCATTTGCTGTTTGACAATGACCTAGTCGCAAATAAAAATTATCCAGAACATTCCGTCTTGTTTCTGGCGTGATAAGGTCTACTTGGCGCACAATGCGATCCCTAAGTTCCTCTAAATTAATTGATTTTGTCTGCCATCTACGAAGATTCGAAAAAACTGTTTCAGATAAAAGTTACGTATTTTTTCCCGTAGAATCAGAATCTGCAATAAAAAGTTGGGGTTTCAATTTAAAAAAACCAAGTTGACCTTCACATGACCTTGACAACACTCTTCAAGGTCATACTGATGTTTCTATGTAATGCGTTACTTGAAATCCTACAACTTTTGTCTGAAACATTTCTTTCTACAATGCATAGTTTATGAAATATTCGACCGTGTCCAGACTTTTGTAACACCCAGTATAGTATATAGTAATGTGTAACTAAAACCTAAACGTTGCGGGGACTAAATGATGGGTTATAGATGAAAAAAGGATTGAATATATGAGGCAGGGATTAAAACGGGGTACTGTCTATTACGAGTGATCAGTGGGACTATAGTGTCAAGTGTTACGTCACTGATCGCACTTCTCAGGGTAGCAAGGTTAATTGGATCGGGTCCTAGGACGAAGGCGAAAGGAGGGAGGGGAAGGGTGAATGAAGGGAAACGATCTAAGATGGTTTCGTGTAATGCTTCGATCCCAGCCTCGTATACCTCCCTCAGTTCACTGAAGGAAGAGAAGATGGTATCGTGGAGGTTGACCGGTATCTGAATAGGAGAAACCGGGGGAGGATCCGGGAATTCCTCAAGATCAGTTGGAAGGAGGTAGCGGTCGAATTCGGAAGGAGATGGGATGGGAGAATACCATTCAGGCGACAATTCAGGTAGGGAATCAGTGGTGTACTGGAGAGGAGAGGGTGGTTCGAGATATGACGACAAAGGTGAATGTACAATTCCGCAGACAGGGCAGACGCTATCAGGGTGATGCGGTGTGATAAAAACTAAATTATCCTGCGCGTGATCAGCCTCTGATGTTTCAGGGGAAGCTGCCCCTTGGTAGTTCGAAGGCGAAGTTGCGTCTCCGCAGTTTAAATTCGCCACTTAAAAGGGAAGAATGGGAATAAAATTTTGTTCGCTAAATTATATTTAAAAAATGAAGGTGATAGTCGGTGAAGATAGATAGGGCGAGTGAGAAAGAAGAAAAGCTAGTGTGCCGGTTGCACTTCTTCGCTGCAAGAAAATCTTCCGATGAGGTATTCGTGGTATGTAGAAATCGCCTCTAGCCGCTTAAGAGAGCCAACCCGTCAGGATGATCTTCGGATCGAGGACAATGATTCTAAGATTATTCAGAAATTGCCACGGCTTTCTGTAGTCGGAAGCGAAACTTTTCGGGCAGAATGACGTGCTGGATCCAGAAGAAGAGCAAACTTTTCGGACAGAGTAACGAGGTTCTGGATCCGGATGAAGAGCAAAGAGACCTCCGGAGCGGATCACTCCCTTTATACAGGGCTAAAAGGCTTAGGGTGGGATATTTCGGATTCTGGGAATTGTTTTTTTCATGAACCAGCGTCCTCGTTGTTTTAATAATTATTACTGCATCGTTGGACAGTTTTATGATAATCATTTTCGGGAAATCAAGTACGGTGCTTGTGCAGACCACCCTGTGACACCCCGAATATGACAGTCCAGGCGTTAGTTACGTTAGTTTGGATTTATTTATAACGAGTAACTGGTTCATGTGTGCCCATGAGTGCTCTAATTCTCGATATTAAAGTTAGTCGAATAAATTTATGGCCTTCCTACGGGTGACACTTTTCAAGTGCCGCTCTATTTTTTCCCAGATTTGGAGCATTCTTCGTCGCTAGATATGCCTCATCTTTTAAGTGTTCCGGCAGTGTACAGGCGCCACGTCTCTGACCCCCTTGGTTCAAGTGGTTTCGTCCTTCATTTAGACATTTTTACGGTGGGCACGTGGCCCCCCTGTACACCCGCGACCGCACTTATCGCCGCGTGTGTAGAGATTCATTCAACTATTTAGATTTTCCCTCGAAATGTGTTATTTTTTCTGGGAGCAAGGAACCGTGGAGTCTACTGGACGTAACACCCCCCACCTTAGACAAATATCGGGGTATACAATATTTGCTGGAAATAAAGGAAAGGTTCCTTGCTTCCAGTTGATTACTCGCTACTTATTACTTATTAACGTTACGTCTACTAATAAAATGATGAGAAGGGAGCATTAACTAAATATATATATTTATATTTTTTGCTATTATTGCTCGTGTTGTATATCGACATGAACATATTCATGAATATCTTAATGTTAGTGCTCTCTTCCCTTATGGGAGGTTCAACTAAAAGCAGACTTAGTCTCTCGCCTTTCCTGGGTAGGGCTGTTCTATAGCTATCATCTGAGGACTACAAGTATTCACATATGCGCATATATATACATATATATATATATATATATTTATGCATTATTTCTTTCTGTTTCCTTTACTATGCTCCTTTTCCGCATCTCACAGTTCAAACGATTCTGGTAATAACTTGTGATAAGCTGACTAGGAAAATACTCTCTCCTTTATTATTATTTGACCCCCTTTTTTTCTTTTTTTTCCTTTTTTTATGTATACAAGGTGTCCCATTTTAAAGTTTGCCCTAAAATATTTCAGAAATACTGCGTTAAATTGAAAAATGTTTCAAACAAAAGTTTT